>NW_027180321.1:600000-752805 GCF_040956055.1 Brachionichthys hirsutus | reverse complement strand
ACCATCTCTCCCCCAGCTCTGCCCACCATCCTGGAGAGGAAACAGGAGGAGGTGGTGCCTGAAGCGCCGCTGCCCCAGCAACCCCCCAAAAGGATGTCAAAGTTTAAGGCTGCCAGATTGCAGCAGACATGATTGTTAATAAATATCAATGTTTTTTTCTATGAATTTTCTTCTTATCACTGATTGACAAACGGGATAAAACACAGACCAGTCTGTCCTCTGCTTCTCTTCTATCCTTCTTGCACTTCTCTAACCATATGGGGGGGGGGGGGGTGTCAATAAGTAGGACTGAGCAGTGAGTAAAGTAGCAACATTTCCTCCTCTGCTCATCTTCATCCTCACACTGACCGTTGTCTATCTGAGGTCTGTTCCCGCTGATTGCCGTCTAGGTGAGCCTCGAACCTCTAGGTTCGGCCACTAGTGATGCGTTGTTCTCTTTCCTCTTCCCAGTAGCGATCATTAGACTTACGGTAGCTGCCTGCTAGTTCTCATTCTACCTTCACTTGACCTGCCTAATGAATGTTTATTTTCCTTTGTGATGAGATTAATGCCAAAACGAAAATGAATATGGATGGATGCTAAAAAAAAGGAATAAACATTTTTTTTGGCTACAAGTATTGTTTTTGTTGTCTCTTTAAATAAAATATTTGATTTTAAAGACAGATTTCTGTTTCTTGTGCCGACAGGTGTTTATCTCACTGATGGTCACCGTGTGTCACATGTTTGATCTTTAAATCACTTATAAACAGGCTGAGCTCTACTCTGATCATTTCCTGTTTTGAGGAGCCAGTGAAGCTTCATCTCGTCTTATGGCGGCCAAGCTGCCACAGAGCGAAGACGTCTCATCAAAGCTGTAAAGCAAAACAAAAAAGCCTTTGTTAATGCAGAATCAAACTGCAGCCTTAATGAGAAAGCACATTTCCACAGAACTCGCAAATCAGTCCAAAAATCCAGATTTAGCTTCGGAGGAGCAGGAGAAAGATTTAGACGTCCGCATTTAATGGTTGTGATGGGCATAGGATGTAAAAGCAATATGACTCGACGTGATGGGACATTTTAGCAGAATACACCTCCAATATATAAATAGTAAATACCAAATGAGACTTTAAGTAGTTGAACTCATTGCTTACCAAGATTAAAGGCAAAGAAAGAAAAGCATGCATTTTTATTTCAAACTCTTCTGTCAAATCCTTACATTTTGGAGAATCTCACATCGTTGTAGATGAAACAAAATCAAATTAATTTCCAAACATTTCTTTTTTTAAAACAACTTTCGTCCGTCCTAACACATCTGAAATGTTTTGCTGCTACCAGGTTGAGAATAAGAATATATTTACAAAAAGTAAAGTCACGATAAACTCAACTGATAAAGTTGAGCTAAACTTTTAATGTAATGCCTTTGCTGTGCGTTTTCTAAGTTATTTGCCTTCTTCTGGAATATGATACAGTAAAATAGAGTATATAGGTATAAAGTTGAGCTTGATCTTACCACGTATTTAAATTATTTTCTGGCCATCTGTGATCTGTGAAAGTTCCAATGCATGAATCATTTCATTCTGCCCAGATTATAATGTTAAAAGTGAAGGGGGGGGGGGGGGGGGGGGGGGGATGTTTTCCTCTTCTTTAACAGTGAACCTGGAGGAGACAGCCACTCTGGATGAGCTGCCTTGTTGAATGCAGTTTAGATTTCTAGTGGGGCGACTCACACTCACAACCTTCCACTTCATCGCCTCCACAAGCAGCTTTAATTAAAGTTGCAGCTTGTGAGTTGAAAGGCTATCACTCCCCTTTTAGTTAAATGGTGGGAGTGCAGGTCTCTGATAAGAAGCTTTAAAACAGGTCCTGAGGTGACCCCCCCCCCCCCCCCCTCCCCTTCATCAGGATTATGAAAATCCAGGTAGCATGAGACCGATTAAGCAACGCTTAACATGCTGCCGTTGTGTTGGTGAGACATGGATCAATGGATTTATGTAGGTTAAGCTGTGAAGGTATACGCTGGAACACAAGCGTATACCTTCACAAAGAATCCAAGAGTACAAGCAGCGTAATGAGACGGAACAGACACAAGATCTACATTTCAGGGATTAAGGGGGGATTGGGAGAGTTTTGTGATGAAGGTTTCAAACAGGCCATAAAGGGCAGAGGAAAAGTTGCACTCAGCTCCAACTCCTAGAGGAGTGGATTCAACATTAAGCATCACAAAGTGCGTCATTTACACACGCGCTCTATCAGGGAACTGTTTTCTCATTCCTTTCTTATCCCACTAATGAATATCAGGTGGAAATCACAGGAGGGGAAACAACTATTCAGGTGATTGGGAGCGATGTCGCAGCTTCATCATGACACACTCATCCTCACGCTGCTGTTTCAATTCTAAATTTATCATCTCACATCAAAGTCATTGTAAATATCACTTAAATTAGTTTTCTCTCTACAATATTCGGTTTTTCTAACCAACAGTGATAAAAAATAACTTAGATGTTTGATCACATGATATAACTAACAGAAATAAATCACATGCTTTATGTCACATTGAAACACAGCATGTTTCAGGTTCTCGGGTGAATTTTGTTGCCTTTAGTTGTCGTCTTGGATAATTGCTCCATTTTCTGCGTTTGCTAATTTGTGGACAATTATTCACACGTAAACTTAACAGAGTCCCTGGAGGAAACCGAGAAACACGAGCGAGGAGGTGTGGAAACAGACGCACACCCTTCTGCCCGAGAGGCGACGGCGCTGGAACCATTTTGGTCAGACAAAATCTGGGGCTCTGGAATATTTCATTGTATGTTGAACATTTATCATGAAGCTCCAACATCGGTGCATCCATAAAAGTAGGTAAACTCTTAAAGCCTACATCCTCTCATAAGTAAAGACTAAAACATGAAGCACACAGTGAAAGCACCTTTCCCAATATGGCAAACTGAAGGACCTGCAGCCGTGCTGGTGTTCTTTATGATGTTTTATTCGTCAAATTATGATTATGCCTGAGAATTCTTCAGTCAAATGCACTTATAAGTGAGCAAGGTCTTCCTCACTTTCTCTGAGGAAAATCTACAGTGTGAAGGTCAGAATGGTTGGGGAAAAAAAAGATTATAGAAGTTCAACTCCAGCTCCATGGAGACATTTATCATCTGAAATTGTGAATTATTGTCATCCTCTCGCTCCTCGCAGGATATGCAGAGAACAAGGAGCATTGTGGGTGGCCAGCCGCTCCAAAACATCAAGATGAGAATCAACCCAATTTGTCAAAGAATATTAAAGTGCAGCTGTTGTACTTTAATATTAATAGTACTACCAAATATGACATGCATAAAAGCCTATTATACTTCAGAATGAATCTCGATGGGGGGGAGGGGGGGGTTGATGAGGTCGGAGTCTTACAGTCGGTGGTGCGCATTTTACGCACGGTGTACACACCAGCGGCCAGATGAGGGAGACATGCTTCGGGACATGACGAAGTATCCCGAGTAATAATAATAATAAAAAAAATCATTATCTCGTCCCTCAATTGGAACTACAGGGAGAAGCCCAGAGCTGCTGCTCCGCAGATGCTCGTGGTGAAGCGGCAGCTCAAGAGGGAATCCGGATCCGACTGTGCGCGCTCCGCTCTGGGCGTCTGTGAAAGCGTTGCGGGAGCGTTGCGGGAGCGCACGGAAGATCCGCCAGTCAGTCCGTCATCGCAGCTCAGCGTCGCTCTCCGCTGTCACCTCGGCTCTATCGCGGCTCCGCGCATCGGCGTCGTGCAGGTAAGAGAAAGCACCGCCTCACCTGAAGATCACATCCAGTCAGGTGGAGGAGAGAAGTGAGTTTAAGTTTCTGTTTCTCACAGCCGCAACTGTTTGGATTCTTTTTTGTTTTTTCGGCAGTAAAAAAAAGAAAGTATAATGGCGATGGCTGAAAGATGAGGAAGAAAAAAAAAGTCCCTCAGACGACTAGACGACAGCAATTTTGTGCGTTTTATTTACCGGCTCTTTATTTCTGCGCCTCATGTGATGATCCTTTCAATGCGGGCCGCTATCTCATATATTACGCTCTTTTATTCCCCATTAATGTATCGTTACAGTAAACATGTAAACAACAGTTGTGTGTGTGTGGCTGTGCGTGAGAAAGACTGAAGGTGCTGCTGCCTCATGACCTAGAATCAGTCGCATCATGCAGACATGATGGAAGTTGCGCCTTTTATGCCTCTAAGAGTTACCTTCGTTATTGTAAGCTGATTTTATTTTTTACTGTCACCTGTACAGAGTGGCGCATCACTTTCAGAGCCCCCCTACCCTCTGCCCCCCCCCCCCCCCCCTCTCCTCCTGCTTCCAAACGCTCTCCTTTGAAGCGATGATGCCCCATCTGTCATGTGTGAGCAAAGAGAGACCATGATCTGCTCTTCTCAATTACTGATTTCTCCTCATGCCAGCTCCGGTGGGACAGGAGGAGGAGCAGGTGGGGTGGCAAGTCAGTGCGATCAATCAACATGAAATATTCAGCTTTGAATAGACACAACATTTACTGATGCCGCTGTTGTCCTTGTTAGGAACCCCCCCCCCCCCCCCCCCCCAAAAAAAAAAAGAGTTAATGTGTTTGTTTGAGGGATTTTTTTTTGTAATGTATGCTGTGACACAGTTCCTGATGAAAAATCGGGGCAGGTGTTCCGATGACACTATCTTTTATTTTATGTTTAAATATAGGAGTAAATGCTTTTTGGACCCTGGAGGGGTATTTGAAATATCATAATAGATTAGAATGGCACTCGGTAGAACACATTCCTCCACCAAGGACAGACAGTCCCATTTGATTCCGTCAAACCTCATCCAAAATCAAACTAATAGTCCTGTAACCACTGGATTTATACCCGTTAAAACATGAAACCCCCATGGATCCAGATGTTTATTTGGATCTGCACCATGCCACTGACAATCATAGATACCAACCCCCCCCCCAAAAGCCAGTTTAATGGAAAACCATTATTTAGTTGTTCTCATTTTTTTCCCAATTCCTGCTGACAAGCCAACAAACAAATGGACACAGGTGAAAACAATCTTCGTGGTGGGGGTAGCAACTGTGTGGAGGGACAGAGGGGTGGATGAAACCGTACTTTAGTATGGCACTACAGCCGTTTTCTCATTATGTTGCTGTAAATTCATACAGCTTACACAATAAAGCTCCGCTTGGCAAAACTTTCTCCCCTGATAGAGGCACTTGTTTGAACACCAGGCACATGATTTGAATATCAGTAATCCACACTAAAATCAACAGGCCAGACGAACCTTTTGACACCATCATATTGTGTAGGAGCCCTTTCCTATTCCCAAACTTCACAACAAACCCATGAGATAACCCGGATTTACTTGTAAAGGGGGCTTATTGAAAGAAGAGAATTCAGGCAAAAGCTATTTGTCTTTTCAAATGCTGACCACAAAAACATCCTCGAACTATGAAATCTCAACAGAGAAAAGTCTGAACCTCTGCAACTCTTCAGGAAACTTTTTAAAAACTCCTAAGTGTACTGCTTTGTGATAATAATATCTCAGTGATGTTGCCTGGTGAAATTTGCCCAAGTACCATGGCCCTAAGTATTTGAGCTATGAGGCAATACAGTGAAAAGCATAACCCCCTCATATGAGAACACAACGGTGAATAATTAATAACCTTGCTCCCAATTCCAGGAAAACAATAGCATATTGTTGGAACACTGCACTAATTTAACTAGAGAGAAGAAGAAAAGAAAAAAAAAACAGTCGACAACTTCGACAAAATGTGGAAAGTGTTTCCATAAAGAGCGAGTTCTATACTGCCGTTTACTACCCGCTGTGGGTTTGTGCTCTTTGCGTACTGTGCTGCTGCATGTGTGTATGTTCTATCTACAGCGTTGCATGCATGCATGATATCGAGTGTACTGTTGTTTGCTTTTGCGATTAATCAGAACCCGTTTAAATACCCCCTCTCTCACCTGCTGGCAGTGTGTGGGGTGGAAGTGCACATGCAATAGGAAGCGATTTTCCACAGGCCTCCTCTCCCGGCTGTCGGCTCCCATTAAGGAGGAAGGTGTCATATCTGTAGCACAGCTGAGTGCAGATGGCAGAGTGGAGGGGACGGCTCACCGATTTAAACAATGATTAATGAACAGAGATGGAAAACAAATTACATTGGACTATTGGAGGCAGGGAATTGTTTTTTTATGAAAATGTTAATTGTGTCTGCCAGGCTGATACCAGGAATGGGGGGTGGAGTGAGGGCAAGGCAGCGAGGCAACCATGGCGCTACTGATAGGATGTCTACTACTCCCCCGGCTCAGCTTATTGGTGCGTCTTAGCATCCAATATTTAGTGCTGCACCTTAGCTTTAAAGACCTCCAATGTGCCATAACTTTCAAGGTTTGGCTTTTTATGATGAACCCCATGAAGCATTGTCGCCTACCGCTGCACCAATTAGTGTTACCGTTAATAATAAGTGGTTGTAAGTGAGGAGAGATGGCGCCCTGTTCTAGTTGTAATTATTGCAGGCGGGTGCAGCTGCACTACTTAGGGAGATGATGATAATTATTTGTCTTTTTTTTTTTTCATTGTGGGTTGATTATTTAAGAGCATCATACACTCATCAGAGTAATCAGGAGAGAGTGATTAGTGGGAAATCCACGAGGCTAACAGCTGCCACATTAAACACTTGCCTCTGTTGCCAACACACAGAGCCAGAGCCCTTCCACAGGACAGAGATGAACGGAAGGAAGCACTTCACCTCCAACTCCAGGAGCACGCCGTGTTTGTTAAAAAAAAATAATCAAGGCTCGGCGGCACAAAGAGAATCCGAGTAAACAGAGTGTCCCATGAAAAGACACGTTGTTGAGCATCAAGGTCAATCTTCAATGCTCCGATTCACAAGTACAGAAGCGGCTCTGAAGGGGAGTCAAAGTTTGATATGGCATTTTTGCAAGCGTGGGAAATGGAGACTGCGTTACTGTGCGGTGACCTTGCGCTCCCTCCGAAATGGTCTCCTTTTGTATAAAAGCAAGTGAGCATTGAATGCTCCCGGTGAACGAGGGCTGTTGATAGGGCGCCCGATCCGACACACGCAACCCAATCCAGCCTCAGAGAGAGCTGATGTGCACAACCTTGTCCGGCTCGCACGCCGCGCCGCTTGCCACTGTGAAAGGCCTGTTAAACTAAGGGCTAATTCTCTTAGCCCAGATGTTGCCTGAGCAAAGTCCTGGGATCCAACCGGGTTGATGAGCTCAATCAGTGAAATGATAAAAAGATGATTTTTGTCCCTGTAATTACAGTGTGTAAACTACTTAACTAGGATTGCGAAGGAAGTCATTTTCTAATTACGTGGGTACCCTGTTGTCTAATGGTGGATGTTTTGTTGTTTTAGAGAGTGCAGGAGATGGATCGAAAGAGATAGTTAGGGATAGAGAGGAAGAGTGTGTGTGTGTGTGTGTGTGAAAGAGAAAGAGGGAGAGAGAGAGGGGAACTTCATGAGGAGTCTGTGCTCTGCTGTTGTGGAAGAAAAACACCATCACAGGGGCAAGATGGCTGCCAAATGAGAGTTCATTGAATTATCAGCCCAGTTAATGTGCTTTGGATTATGCTCTTTGTTTGTCATATTTTTTCCTGTAGATGCCATTGCTTAATGAGATACTGTAAGTGGCATTACCAGACTCCTGCTGTGATTTTGTGATGACTTGTTTAATGACTTTTCTTTTAGTGCCTGTAAGTGCTTTAGCGACTGAAAGTAGATGCGTTTTTTATTTCTCTCTCCATCTTCACAAATTTTGCAGATATTGAGCAACGGCGAAGACAAATCTGATGCTCCATCAAACGATTTCCCGTCGTTGTTTTATTAATCATAGCGAAAGTTGTATTTCTCAAGTAAGAGAAACGCTCGCTGAAGAATCTCCATTCTTTGAGATCTGCATGAGCTCCGTTGGAGCTGGCTGCCATCCTGCAGGGCCCAACCATCTGATTGAGCCGACACCATGTGGACCGGCTTCTCTCGTGCAAGGCATCCCCTACGTGCACCACACTGTTCCCACAACCCCGTCATACGCCAAGGCTTTGTTTGGGTCCAAAAAGAACAGGTGGTCTGTGCAAACAAGAGCAACTGTTTACACATTAGTGATTTAAAATACCTTCTAATGCACGTGTGTGTGTGTGTGTGGGGGGGAGTGGGTGTCTCTGCATGTGCATAATGAAAAATGAGTTGAGGAAACAGTGTATATATATTTTTCTCCTCCACTGTGTGTGGGTGCCGATGAAGGCAACAGAAGCTTATGAATGCAAAGTATAAATAAGTCACACACACACACACACACACAGAGTGGTGCCGAGGTGATGATTCTACTGCATGCTTCCCACAGATCACTCGTGTACACTTAGTCATTTTCACATCATTGTTTTCTGCAAACAAACTTCAATTGTGAGTTGCATATCAATTGAATGAGTCGTTTCCCACTGACTCACATCGGCGCATAAAACCAAGTGGGTCACTGTACCAACTAAAACCAGGTGGGACTAGAACCCGCAGCTTCAAGTGCGTTGCCGGAGACGCCGCTGCTAACTAATATGCGACACTGAATGAACATGGAATAAGATCGCCACTGTGCTGCATGCACTGCAGATTTATTCTACAGGGCACAAGCCAGATTGTTTTGATGGCTGTGAAAGGAGTGGGATAGATTTACTGCATTCATAACAAATGTGTATGTATTCCTTTATGACTTCTTTAGCTATTACTCACAAGGAGCTAGTTTGTCAGTGCTGTGTGTGCTCTTTCTGTGCTCTGAACTCCTGCAGTAATGAATGGAGCTGGTTAGACTATTCTGTCTCCGTCAGGCTTTTTTTTTGGGGGGGGGGGGGGTCTACAAAGAAGCTCCTATAGGGTTAGATTAATCTGACTGTCAGAGAGCGCATAGCCGCTATCGTCTGTACAGGTCATGGTGGGACAGCTGTGTTAGCACTGGACTCTTTCTTGTACTGCCCCCACTGGCTGGTTGGTAGATTTATTTGGTGAGTGGGCACATGGGTAAAATGAGAAGCGGGGGAAGGCGGGGGGTATAATGCATTCCATTGGGCTTTACTCCATTGGCACATAAGCCTGCTCTGTGATGAAGAATAAAACTGTTGTCATCTGAAAAACCCTGGAATTCCAGGAATTTTCAAAGTCGTGCTCTGATAATCGCGTGAATTCAAAGAGGGCAGAAAAACATCGCAATCCACATCTGGGACCTAATCAGAAGTGTTATCGTATCACGCTGCTTCATTTGCTTGTATTATGTGTTGTTTATTAGCTGGCAGAGGATCAAATAAAGTTCTTAAAGGTGTTTTTGAGGCGGAGCTGGATTAAGCTGCGGCGCCAGGACATTTGATGCAGCATGTTCTCTTTGTTTCATGACGACATAATCAAGTCTGCAATAGCATGAATGAATGGACAAATGGCATTTGTCAGCATCCATATCCACCTAATATCTAAGCCCGCCCTGCACAAAGAGAAAGGTGAGACCTTTCAGTCAGTGTCAGCTGCGACCCTGCATGGATATAAGCAGTTTAGCGAGGACGGAGTGACGGAGTGATTGATGTGTGTTACTGTAACTGCTTCGGTTGGAGGCTTGTATAGATGTTTGTGTGGTGCATTCATTGCAGGCCTTCAGCTCAAATACCCACATCAATTATTAATGCTTTTTATCTGCTGTTAAAAAGAAATATGAAAATGCTCTTCTGATCCATAAATTGTAGCGGCGCGTTTCATTCCGGTGTCAACCTCGCTATGGATTTACAATACTGTCCATCCATCCTCGCTGACAGAACGCCACAACCGCAAAATAATAAAAGATTACACTTCCACCTTCTTCTAGATTAGACACTGCACAGAATATAGTAAAACAAATAAATATGGCAATGTTGAATATTGTCAGATTCAAAATCATCCAGATTGTGTCGCCTTGATGGCGACTTTAATTGTCTATCTGTTCATTTTTTGTCTCTTTTAGTGCCTGTGATAAATCAAACCTGCTCCTTTGTTCATCTCCTTGCAGCCACACCTAAGAAAAACGGCTGTGACAAGATGCTTAATAACAATCAAGCTCTCTCTCAATCGGCACCAAAATAGTCTAATCCACAGCGACAGAGAAAAGACCCATTGGCTCCGAGTCCTGCTCCCATCCCCGGATTCTCTGAAATTCCAACTATTTCCACACACACACACGCACCTTTAACACATACACAACACACACACACATGGTTAAAGGTTGTTGGCATGCTCATTTAATCAGAGAAATGCCACTTTAGCAAATATGAAGTGGATTCTTGTGTATGGTAATATCCTTCGCCCACTCTGTCAGATGTGATTAGCTGAGTCTTGAACGATCTCGGCTCCCACCAGCGTGGCTACAGACGTACCAGGTGTGCATGCATGTTTTTTTGTGAGTAAAATGTTTCTGAATTACGGAGGGAGGTGGCTCTGACTCTCTGTCAGACGTTTTATTATCTCTGCCACAAACGTTTGAAGACTGTGTTCTGTCTGTCCGTCTGTCTGTAATGTTTCCTTCTTTGGAGCATAACCCAAAAACTAGAAATGTGTCAGCACAAGAACAACCAGGTTCTAAAATGTTCCCTTTTGCTAAATTGGAGATATTTGGTCTTTCATTCTGGTGGAAGGTTTTGTTTTCTGGAATAGATCCCAAATAATATTCACATTTTTAACTCTTTCTAGATACACTAAGTTCTGAAGTGGTGTCTTTTGGTATTTTGGAAATGTTAAGCACTTTATTTCGTTTTTTTTTTAATGTTTAAAAATGTGAATTAATAGAGACAACTTCAGTCACTTCTGTATAATTTTTTTTAATGAAATTCACCCATGCCGAGGTATCGGGACTATTTCATGATTGTCGGTCGATGCCTTTAGTCACATCCTATTAACTGCCTTCATTTCAGACAGTGCTTCATTTCAGTTGCTCTCTTATTACATGCCTCTCTCATGCACCAGCGAGCTGGGTGTGTAGGACAGGAGCGCACACATGTGCATTTTTCAATAAAATAAATAAATAAAGATCCCAACCAGGTGATTAAGATGCAGCAGACGCAAACACATGTAAAGTTTAGGATGATCAATCATTTTCAATTGTGTGTAGACACACGCACAACTATATCACACATGAAAAGGCTACAATACGGTGACGAGACGAGCAAATGCAATAATAATTTAAGTGACTGTAATACTTGAAAGTTTTGGCTTTTGCTGCTCAGGAATACTAATGCCAGTGTGGTACGTTTTCCTTGTCGGATATGATCAGCAGCACATAGTCACGCATTGATTGATGTGCCGCTGAGTGCAGGCTCCCCAGCCTTGCTTCAACTTTGTGTTTTTGTGTACATCATTTTCATGGCTGCCTGTTGCATCCCAGTGATGATGCAAGCCTGTGTTAATTCAGCGTGGACAGTGCAGTCTTTGTTCCGTGCCCTTTGGGGCTGCGTGGCTCGCCAATGTGACCTCTACCAGTGCAGCATGATGTGAATTTGAAGCTTTGTTTTGCTGCTACATTTGATTCAACTGAAGGGGAGCTGGACAGGGGGGGGGGGGGGGGGGTGAAGGATGCTCTTTCATTAACTTCACTTTGCATTTTTTGCATAATCACGTTGTTTATTTTTCCAAGTACTCCTGTGACATAATTATCCTGCTAAAGGTTTTATTCAAATATGCAATAGACCTGCTGAAAAAGCTTAACTCTTTTACTTTAATCTTTTTTCTTAAAAAAAAAAAGTGGTTTAAGATTTGTGAAATGCAAAGGAAGGTGAAGTAGAAGCAGTCGGTCTTTGATGTTTGTGCTGCTGTAGTGTTGTGTGTCAGTGAAAAAATGAGACCAAGACAAAGACTTTCACCTCACCCTTTTAGTAAAGTTATTTTTTTGAGGAAGCCTTTGTGGTTAGACTTAATCAGCATTTTTATAGTTTCCACAATAATGTAAAACCACAGGCAACACCGAACACAGGATGAGAAGAGTCAGAACCTACTTTGCTCTATTTCCTGACCCATTTGCGGCGCATCTTTCTTATTATACAGATGTTGCAAAATTGACAGCTCATAACCTCACTGCCATTCTATTAACCTTTCTTTGCTTTCCGGCACTAATTTCTTTGTTTTTAATGAAAATTTGAATTCATTTAATGTTTCCCTTGTTTTCTCTTTAGGCCTGAGCTACGACAAACAGACATTTCATCTGAAGAGCATGAATCCACATCCTGTTTCGACTGAATAAGTGCAAACAGGCAGCGCACAGTGGACTGATAACCTTCAAACTGTCCCGCATAGACACCCCTGACCATCACACTGTGACATCAGCCAGTCCCTGAAAGGACAGCTTCATTACCCCGTTCACTAGGAGCCAGATGGCGCTTCTGGCCAATCAAATAATGGATGCACGGATATTCAGTAGTATGAATGGGAGAGCAGAGCTTTCTCAGTTCTTGAGAGTCACCAATGAAAGCATCATCTCCCAAGTTAATTCCAATCAGGACGAAAGCCGCAAGAACAGGAAGTACCCCTGCCCTTTGTGCGGAAAGCGTTTCCGTTTCAACAGCATCCTTTCTCTTCACATGCGCACCCACACGGGCGAGAAGCCCTTTAAGTGTCCATACTGTGACCACAGGGCGGCACAGAAGGGCAACCTGAAGATTCATCTCCGCACTCACAAGCAAGGCATCCTGGGTAAAGGTCGTGGGCGTATTAGGGAGGAGAATAAGTTACTTCATGAGCTTGAGGAGAGGGCTATACTAAGGGACAAGCAGACACGAGCTGGTTATTTTAGTCAACCACAATCATCTAATATAAACCATCTTCGAAAGCCCCGGCTGTCACAGTCTGTCCTGACACAACCCTCATTCTTGTCCACCTGTGGCGCTGCAGAGACGCAGCCACATGCGGCCACATCGCCTAAGATGACTCTGCTCACCGACGAGCCCTTTCAGCCCCAGCCCACTGGGTTCCGCTGCTCGTTCTGCAAGGGAAAGTTCCGAAAGCAGCAGGAGCTTGAGCGCCACATCAGGATCCTGCACAAACCTTACAAATGCACGCTGTGCGAGTTCGCTGCTTCACAAGAGGAGGATCTCATTGGCCATGTTGAGACGGTGCATATAACCGCCGATGCGGGAGCGGGGCAGAAAACTGCAGTGGGGTCCGGGGACAAGAGGAAGCCCGCTGGTGAATTCCCCTGCGAAGTGTGCGGCCAGACCTTTAGCCAGGCCTGGTTCCTGAAGGGCCACATGAGGAAACACAAGGATTCTTTTGAGCACTGCTGTCAGATCTGCGGCCGTCGATTCAAAGAGCCCTGGTTCCTCAAGAACCACATGAAGGTCCACCTCAACAAGCTGGCGGGCAAACGTAACTTTCCTCGGGAGCATGCGTCCTCTGAAGACACGCATAACCTAACACAAGACCGTCAGAGCAACCTCTGCTCGCAGTACATCTCCCGCATTCACAACCGGTTCCTCACAGCGGAGAAAGATGACTATCAAGATTATAACCGGATCCTCGCCACGGCGGGCCTGGACATGAAGGTTCGGGAGATGCTGGGGAGGATGGGTTCCTCAGGGTCAAACGCTTTGACAGAAGCAGAAAGCTCCCCGTTGCTGGGCATAAATCACCTCCACCCTTCGCTGAGCTCCACCAGCATGGAATACCTGCAGAAGGTGTCCTTGAACAGAGACGCAGTCAACAGCAGCAGCAGCAGCTACCCGGGATGGCAGATCATCACACCGGGGCTCCCTGTTGAACCACGAATGTTCAGTTCCAAAGACCAGCAGCAGAGCTCATCATACCTGCCGGACAAAGGCCCCCCAGTGGATGATGGGAAAGCCTGTCTGGGTGATCCAGACAGCAAGTCCATCAGCAGACCTGGTAGCCCAAGCAGAGTGAGTCATCACGGGCCAACAGAGATGGGGAACTCTCACTGTGGCAATTCCCTCGAGCCTCGACCGCAGTCGTCTTCTCCAGCCGCAGGTAACTCGGTCATCCATCAAGTTCCTTTCTTAAGAATCTTTTTTTTTTTTAAAGTAACAATCCATCCCTTTAATTTTAAAGAAGACGAGCACATTGGAGAGGCAAGGTAGGGATAGACATAAGACGGGCCTTCGATGAATTCAAATCTCAATCCGGCTGAAACCAGCTCAGAATATCACAACAAAAGGATTACATTTGTGCATCTCGTAAGATTCCCTCTAAGTTTCCTTCTTGGGCGTGACAGCTGCGTCCTCTGTCTTCCAGCTCAGTGTAGGTGGACATGCAGGGCAGGGTCAGCAGCAACACCACAGATATTACTGTCACGCGTGAGGACTTTGTCTTCCTCTTAAAGATAATGGCATCATGTTGAATTGTAGGGATAATTAGTACCCTCTATTTTTTATCCGTCACATCCCCGCCCCTTGCCTACGGGGGCACAAGATGTTAATGCATGCCATCTGGTGTTTTTAATGATTTGATATATACCACCCAGTGATTTTTATGATTTTGATCTACCACCTGGTATTTTTTATTGATAGTCTTCTGTTCCACCTGGTGATTTGGATGATTCGGCTCTCTGGCTAAATGCCTTTCTTGTCATGGCATCCTGCTAACATGCTATCACGAGCCTAAATTACTGCTTTAACAATATTGGTAAGAGAAAATAAATAAATCCAGACTTCTGTTCCGCTTCTTTGTAGCCCATGACCGTGGTAATCATCAGCTGGACTACTCCGGCATCCTCTTAAATGTTGGCCGTATAGCAGAGATAAATGGATCAGGTCTAATCTCATTAGGTTGTTTGTTTTCCGTAATATACCACATACTGGTATCTGCATTTTTACATGTAAATGTTGGCGGTTTATGGCCAATTCCCATTCCGGTTGCTCTTTAAGAATCACATTCGAGCTCTATTGTTTTTTACTTTCCCTCGCCGCCCCTATCGCTGAGACCATACGGTTGTCACTTCCAGAAACATTTACGATAGCTGACTAGCTGAGGATTTGAGCAGCCGCAGTTCTGGGATGGCACAATTCAGTATCAGACTCTAATTCTAGTCAATATTAAGCATGGAAACTAATTCATTGTAAAGGTCAGGCGTCATTGCTTTAGTCAATGATGGATCCGGCAGGCTTTCTCTCCCTCTCTCCTCCTCTCCTCTCCTCTCCTCTCTGTTCTTAGTCTCGTGTAATGGTAGACTCACTCTGGGGGCTTAGCACCGCATTGTTTAGCTCTGACAATATATCCCAGAGACCTCTGCAGCTGCTCCCTGTGCTCACAATGACAGATTAATTAACACAATCACACGCTGCTGGCCATGGCTCAACACACAGGTCTGCTGCGGGACAGATAGGTAAATCCTACACATATGGTGAACACGCACCACTTGATGAGGGTTTAATAACGGGGATAAGTTTCTGGGGTAGGGGGGGGGGGGTGTAAATGATCAAGTCTGTCGGTCTCGATGGCTGGACGTGGAAGAAGAGCGAGGAAGAGACTGAGCGTTTTCTAATTCAGGAGAGTGGAGATGCCGAGAAAGAATTACCACTGCCAGATGTTCAGCTTGAGGAACATTGATTAGTTCAGAATTACTGGCTGCATTATTCATACTCAGCCTATGGTGGTCATGAAGTTATTGATGCTCTCAATATGGATAGCAAATATAGTACAGGCACGGCTGTCAGAGTGAGAGACGGCTGACGGTGCCGGGTTTGATTTTCAACGGCAAGTATCCAGCAGCTCTGATTTCAATAGATGCCACAAATGACTTGTCCCAATATCTCGTCAGGGCACATTTGAAAATGCACTTTAACCATGAACACAGATTAAGAATAAGCAATTCTTACAATGATGAACTAATGAAGGGATGCAAGCTTCGGGGCCCCTGACCTACATGGGGCCGGATAGATCCAAGCTCAGAGCGAAAACATGACAAACACACATAAGAAATGCTCTGACAGTTATTAATTAGTCCCATTCAATACTCTTAACCTCAAGGTCAATGAGCAGACGCCATGTAATGATGTCCTCACATGCGCCTTCCTCCCTTATTCGCTCTTTTTACCCTCCGTTTACTGGAAAAACTGGAATCCCGAGTCTGTAAAATGGTAAATGTTTGCCTGAGCAGATCCTGACGCAGAGGGCTTTAGCGCTTAGCTGACGTGCTTACATTAGCCTCGTCTTGTTGGCTGTAGTAAAAGTATCTTTTAAATAAAACCTTATCTATCTTGGTCATGTATAGTGCTTAAACACATTCAGCTCTTTCTCATAGATCAGAGTCTGGCTGGCTTGGTTTGCCAGCAGTGATTACCTGTTGGCTTTTCGCATCTCCTTTTCACTTCTGTCTTTTAATCCTCCTTTTTAATTATTATTGCAGATATGAGGCTCAAATTAAGCTCAAAATGCTTGTTTTCCTAGCATGCAGATAAAAAGATTTATCCAGGGAGTTCTGAACACCTGCCTTGAAATATTGTTCCACCGTCTCCTGAATGCCATTTGGCTTAATTGACTTGGAAACATCCCAAATGCGTCATTGACTATGTGGTCTAATTAATATTAATAATATATGCTATTATAAACATCAAAGAACATCTGGTGCCCCTGTTTTTCTCACTAGTCCTGTGCCTCTCTCCCTTTCCCTCTCTCTCTCTGTTTCATCTTAAACTGAACCATCCACCACAAATCTCTGTTTTGCATTTTTAGGTACTTGATTGCACGTATAGAAAGAGCCAAAAGCAGTATATAGAGTTTGAAATCTACAATATAAATGCCAAATGCCTATGTAAACATAATATTCCATTGCATTGGCAGTGTGCTTGTAAATCTTACAGCCTATTTCCATATGAAATTAATCACATGTCCGAGCCCAGCTGCATGCCTTTTTTTTATTTTTATTTTTTTACATAGACACGGCTCACTCAAGGCATTTATATATATTTATTAACCTTTTCTATCCGCCGTGCACATCCAGTAAGGGGTGGGCAACTCATACACTTCACTTCATTAGATGCTGTGTGCTAGGTGAGAGAGGCTGGGGTTTGTAATGATGCAGTAATTGGAGTTTTGGTTGATAAATCTAAGCTCTAAAATTACTCCCCTCACATAATGTGAGCCTCGGCAGTTGTAAGTAAATCTTAAACTGATTAAGTTAGCATGAACCAGGCAATCACAAAGATGGCACTCGTCCAAAGGAGGAGAGGGAAGGCAGTCTTCAGTCTTTGTGTTGCTTTTACTGCTCTCATATGAGCTGGCGAATAGCGTTGAGGAAGGTCGCCACTGAAACATGAGGTCGGACGCATGTGTCGTCTTTATATCGACGCTGATGTCATCGTAATTTAAATCATGGAATAATTGAGATGTACGGCCTGTTTGAAAGACTTTCCATTAAGATCTTTGGATTATTATTATTTTTATTATTATTTTTTGTCTGTTACTGGAGGCAGGGTCGTGGCACTGTTGAAGGCTCTTTCCCGCTCTTTCACGCCCATGCATGTTGACGCACGCTCCGTGTTCACCCGTGTGCAGAGATGAAATCAAACATGCAGCGTGCACACGCACAAACACATATAGTACAAGCAGGGGGGTGACAGCCTTCAGATCAAGGACACGAATTTGCTATTTCATCAGTGATTTTTCAACTTCGCTGGGTTCTCCTCTATTTGATGTATGCATGCCATTTTACAGTTCTGCACTTTTGAAATGGTAAAAAAAAAAAAAAGAGCCATCCCTTTTGCAACCATTCAGATCGGCGGGAACGATTGTTCTATTAAAGTTGGAAACAAAATGAAGCAGCAACTGCAGATCATTAGATGTAGATTTACCTCTGAGAATTCCCTCAGGGTCAGATATCGAGGTGTATGAAATTGATATTTCTCTGGCAAGGATGAATACTCTGTTGTAACTCAGACATTAGTCCATTAAAGAAGAACAATAAGGCATCAATATGCATAGGATTAAATTAATGGTGGTGGGTTTATCTCTCAATCCCAGACGCATCCCTAAAAGACACAGCATAATGTATGAACTGACCTTCAAATGCCAGGAGAGTGTTGGGCAATAAACTGCCAATATTTGTGGCTTAATGGCGCCGGATGACTTTTACTGTAATTGGAATGGCAGCGAAACAGCTGGGCTGAGGTCTCAGACAATCACTAACTCAAAATGGTCACAGTGAGTGTGTTTAACCCTGGAGGGAGCGTCTGTGATGGCTATTAGGATTAAACTGTAGGTAAACAGGAGGAAGAAGGCACCTAAATTACCTTTAATTAAAAGTTATGGTGAGTGGGATCTAAACTCATTTCTAGAGGGACATTTTTCACTGGCTAAAAGGAGAAAGATTACCCTCTGTCATTTTCCACAATAACACACTTTCTACTATTTGAATAATGGTTCCAGCACACCATTTTTTTTTATTATGAATTTACTGTGCATGGAGAGTGATAATCAGAACTGCTTACACGTTGGACTAATTTTTGACTGGGAAACCCACTTACTGGTTTTGATGGAATGAGGTTCTTCACTGCGACATCTGCCTGATTCTAGTTGCTTAAAATTTTGCTGTTTATTATTTCTGGAAGAATCTTGTTTGGCTTCAACATCTTTGGGTGCATTTATTGCGGTGGTGGCGGCGTCCATACTGTAAAAATGATGGATCACTGGAGCTGAAAGCTGATTACAAGCTTGATTTACTGCAGGGCAGTGCTTAAATCATTCAACTCAGCCTGATGTGGGATTGCAACATTTTTCATGTTTAGACAACGGTGGTTGGCTCATACTTTTATCAGAACACAAATGCACAATATGACTCATATATGCATTTTCCTAATTTGATTTGGGTTTATTATTATCTGTATTTTTTTTTGCTGTGTTAGGTGAGAGTTTCTACAGGTGTCCACTCTCCAGTGAGTACACCGCAGCACAGACGGCCTCCCTCGGCTTCCATCTGGATCGCTACCACTTCCCCCACTGGCAGAGCAGCAGGGATCTTTCTTCTCCACTGCAGCCCACCAGCAGCAGCCTCAGCCCCAACTTGAACCCCAAGCTCAGACCTAAATCCAGGGAAGACTGGAGCCCACTTGCAAGTCGCTACCTTGGTCTTGAGACTCACTCTGAAAATGCCCTGCTCATGAACAAGCAGCCTGATCTTACTGATGAAGATGCAGGTGTAAACGACTCTTCATCTTCTCAAACCAGGAAGTCTCAGTTCGAGCCTTTAGACTTGTCTGTCAGGCCCGAGTCCGTCATGTCTCAATCGGCCGATTCTCCTGCTGTACTGGTACAGATGTCTGGTATTTTCAACGGACTGTCGTCCTCCATTACCCTACAAAGCTATTCCAATGCAGCGTCTGAACTCAGCGTAACACATGCATATCAGTGTGACCTTTTGGAGCAGGGGAGAGAAGACAGCATGACCACACAGGATGCAGGCGACACAGGACACGACGGTGTCCTCAAGCCAGACGAGCTGGCTCAGCCCGACGCCGACTTGCAGGATCATGGCGAGAAGAACCAGGACAAAGCCGGACCTTGGGGCAGAGCCGTGGCCGAATCTCCCATTTCCTCCTTGGAGAACCTGACTCCAGGACAGGCTGATCAACTCCAGCATCACGGCAGCCTCCTCTCCTTCCTCAGATCCAAGGGGAACCTGAGCAGCACGCATGGCATGGCACACGAAAGCGGCGTGGATGGTGGCGGGGACATGGAGAACGACGCTGCATCAGGTGAGCATACACTTGTATATCATAAATACTATAGCTGCAACACATTTGCAAGAATCTACTGCCACCTAGTGGATAAACAATGGTCCTTTTTATATATTAAAGCCACTGTTGCAGATTACATGATTACCAAGTAGCTGAAGAGTATAGGCACTGTGCATCACAATGTCGCCCTCAAGGATGCAGCTATATATATAAAAAAACTTTATTGCTTCAGCCCTCATCATCGAACAGAACATGTTAAGAGTGTGTGAATACGTCACGCCTCTAACAAAGCAACACACTTCAGTTATAGCCAGATCCCATCTCTCGTCTCAAACAAAGGCCTAAAGAAGACGCAGGTGTTTGGCGCTGATTACCTACACTTTCAGAGATGATATAATCTCCCTGTGTGATAGGTTACAAATCACACCAAGCCATGGAGCCCACTGATGGAGAGGCTTAAGCTCTTCTGCTGTGATGTGCTTGCTAAGTGCAGATTTAATAATGCCGTCTCTCAGGAGAGGGAATCCAACAGCTGGGGTTTTTGATATGCATGTATTATGAGTGCAACATGATACACCTTCTCTCTGATCCCCCCCCCCCCTCCTCATATTCAGAAACTCAATATGTTCATGTGAAAGACAGGAAAGTGCCTGTCAACTTCATTAGAGATTAACATCTGTTCCCTTTCTTTATTATTCGAACGGCAAGATGTGGTTTCTTCTTTGACTGTACAGATGGTACTTCTAATACGGTAAAAAAAGACAAAGAAGAAGAAGCACCCTTCCACCTCGACTCCTGTCCTTTACCAAACTGCTCTTGCTTCCTTCATCAGGTGTAATTTGGTTTGAATTTAAAAATAAAGTTTAGGAGAAACTGTGATTGAAAGTGGGCGGCCCGGTGGCGCAGTGGTAAGCGCTGTTGCCTCACGGCAAGGTTGCAGGTTCGAATCCGAATTGTGGCCTTTCTGTGAGGAGTTTCACTTCAGATGGTGTTTTATTTTTTTCAAGCATCCCTTGCCATCTGATTCCATATTTATTTGGTAGATGTCAAAGACCCGTCAGTCAAACTGGACATTGAGAATCCACTGGGCATTCTCTAACGCTGAACCAAGCAGGTGGCCCGGCAGGCTGTCCGGTCTGCTGTACTGACCAGGTGGCTTTGTCATGGCGCCGTCTCCTGTTGCCCCCCTCGTCCTCTCCACGCTGTAATGGCACGTCGTGTGGCATGGTGACATACTGCTGGGCAGCTTGGACATGGAGTGATGTGCTTGTGATGACAGTTCAGGTCGCTCCAATGTGCCAGCAGTGGTAATTGGCCAGATGGTGACCTCTGGATGAACCTGTCTGCATCCTCATTAGTCTCACTGAGCCCTCCCTGACGTTCAGAGCTTAAACGTATCCCTGGTTTGGTACTGCTCTGACTAATCCACTAGATGGTGACATTTGCTACTTATAAAACAGCCGGAGAGCTTTTCAGTAAAGCTTCTGATCGTTTCTCTGCAAGGGTAGAACTCATATTTCACACGCCTAAGCCAGCTGTTCTTATTTCATTCATGTGCTGCTTATCAAGGCCTCGAGGCCGAGGCCATTATCCAGCTTTAAACCGGTTAACCAGTTAACTAAACCAACTCTTTCATCCGCAGAGTCAGATCAGGCCTCAGATGCACGAGAACTAGTGAATATAGGATCAATAAAGGAAGGATTAGGAATGAAAGAGCAGCAGAGGACAGAGGGAGAAAAATGATATGAAAGGGTGAAAGGGGTGAGTCATTATCTCATTCTCTGACCTCTGTATACCCGCTGCAGAGAGGGTGACAGAACGCGAGGGGGGGAAAAGGGAGAGAGAAAAGGAACGAGAAAGATCACCATAGATGGAGATGGATGGAGCGACAGGGAGGTGAAAGAGGAGCGGTATAGCTCGGCCGTCTCCGCGAGCAGATGTCGTATGAGGGCAGCGAGAGGGCAGCGCGGCCTGCCTTTGTGCCTTGCGTCTCCCCATAGAGATAATGAAGGGTGGAGCACCAGGAAGGATGTGCAGTCATCACTCACTGTCTGTGTGCCATCAGAGCTCAGCCCTGTGTCATCAGTCACCATTCAGCTTCCCTGGCCCCCGTCAGCCCTGCCACTGTCATCACGGTCATTATCTCAGCCTATGACACACCACACACTCACCACACACACACACACACGCACACACACACACACACACACACACACACCCACACACACACACACAAAACAAAAATCTTTTTCCATCAATATTGTGTGCAGACAAAAAGCATCCCATGTAAAACGTTTTTCGGTAGGAAAAAAAAATCTGACTTTCATTTATCATTTCTTTTAAATTCAGTAAATATTTGTTCAGGGAATACAGAAAGAAAAAGAGAATTCTGACCAGAAGAATGTCAACTCATGGATACATGATCATTTCCAGTAGTGGGTGGCTTGTTCCGCATCACAATAAATAAACCGAGTTCAATCATAGCCCTCGATGGCAAGAGTACAAATTAAAAAGGAATCAGCATTTTGAGAAATCACACAATCTTTGCCTTCCTGCAAGAAATCTGCCGCACGAGAAGGTTAATTTAAGGATTGTAAATGAGGAGCAGCAAGCCTGGCTCTGTGTGAAAGATTAAAAAAAAGAATGCTCACCACTCAATACATAAAGGTAAAGTATAAAGGCATCTGGTTTATTCAATATATTCATAAATATGTTTAAGAAATATTTAAATTGGCAAGAAACACACAACTTTCAAACAATATTTTCCAAACACAATATTTTCAGATGGATGATATAATCTGTGTCCTCGTAGAGTCTCATGGTTTATGCACCGACTTCCTGCTTTGACTTAGCGTAGAGCGGCTACAGTTGTGATCACATTAATCTGGCTAAACTGTTAGCTTGTCCTTTCTGACTGTCCATACGTCTGCGATGGACAGTGTTGTTGTCACGTTGTTAGTCATGTGTTGTTGTTACCGTATCTTGGTTGCTGAGCACAACTTTATCATGACAGATGGAAATAAAGGTCATAATAATCGCATACGATAAGAGTTCTAATAAAGCAGAATTGTCTTTTCATACATTCCAGGGTGAGTATTATCCAGTCACTAATAATCACTCATCCTGATTTATTTTCTTCACTCTTTCACCCCGATCATTTCCTGTCCGGTCTGTCAGTGCGTGCGTGTGTGTGTGTGTGTGTGTGTGTGTGTGTGTGCATGCATACATGAGTGCGTGCTTGTATACATTTCTGCGAGAGCGTATGGCTGATCTGAAGCTGCGGCTGGAGCCGCCTATGAATGGAGGATCATGTGGTGGAGAGATGGATGGCTCGGAGCCCACTGCTGTCTCCTCTAATTGTAAAATATTAGTTACATTAGACTCTGGCTTGTGATTAATGGAACTTATTTGGAGGTTGCCCTCTCTTGGACCTCCCCTCTCCTCTGGTCGGGAGGGAGGAAAGAACAGCAGACCTCGGGAGCCGAGGAGAGACAGACAGAAAAACGACTATCGGGGGACGCGAGGCCTTTTGGCTTATGGTTAACCGCCTTTAGGAAAGTGTAATAGGATCCTGGACCGTTCACGTGGTCTGAGAGAATTTAAAATATTTTTTTAACACGATTGAGGAAAATCTGCTCAATTTCTCGAGTCGCCACACTGGATATTTATAATCTGGAAACATCCTGAAACCTGGAAGTACGCCCCCCCCCCCCACACACACACACACGCCATGTGCCATCCTGATCATATTCAGATGTGTCCAGCTTCTCCCCCCTCTCTCTCACCACTGTGTGAATATTGATGTGTGTCCTTTACGGCCATCAGGTTATTATACACCGACAGATGGAGCATTACCTTTTATTGCTCATACCTTCTGTGAGTCTTCTCACCCCCCCCCCCCCCCCCCCAGCTTTTTATGTAGATGTGAAAGCGAGTGTTCAGCTGTCTCCGTTCTGATGAGGAGCAAACAGAGAGGAAGACGCGAGGGCGGGGTGAAGAGGCTTAAGCAGCCTTCGGTTTTTGGGAAGTGATGTCAAATGACATCAGCAGTCGACGGTTTACTGTAACCATGAATCACAGAGAAACACATTGAAGTGTTAGACAGAGGGGGGAAGAGAAAGCCATTATATGAGGTAATATAATAGAAATAACAGAAATAGCACAGGTCTGTAGGTGTGCAGGTAAATGAGTGGAGCGGTGCAGCTTTTGTTTTGATGACAGCCTCAGGCTTTGGTCGTACGGATTTGAACTGAGATCAGACAAACATCTGGAAGCTTTTAACCACATGCTTTGTTGTTTGTTCCTTAACGTTACACTATGTGCTCTGTCAGGTTCACATTATTTGCTGTGGAGTTATGAAGAGAGGACAGACAGGAAGTTCTGGCAAGCCTTGTCACCGAGCTGGTTGTGTGTGTTTAAAACCTCTTTCTTGTCATGTTTTTTGGGGTAAAGTTGGGGGGTGCTTGTCTTTTTTAGGGACTCTGTTGCGGAATAAAGTTAGTGTGGAGATGAAAAAAAAATGACTTCTTTATATATATTTAAAAAGATGATCTCCAAATCTATCTAATTTGACAGATATGTTAATGCATGAATTTGTTTGATTTATGATTTATTAAGGTCACATATTGTATATTCTTTTTTTTTTTCCAATTGTACAATGGAAGGTGACACATTGATGTAAAGGTTTTGCACATTTAGGCATATAAGAAGTCCAATAAAATGCACTAAGGGTGAATTAGTGACTAAATTGTCCGTGGGTATGAACGCGAGTGTGATCGGTTATTTGCCTTTCTGTGTGTTGGCCCTGTGATGAAATGGTGATCTGTCCTGGGCGTAACCAACCATTCCCCCCCACCATGACACTTGAAAGCGTTTATAGACTATGAATCGATGGGTTTTTCAGAGTTAATTTTCATTGATTTATACATTTGAAAACTACGTGAATTCATTTCAAACCCCAAAGACCTTAAACTACGATAAACCAAATCACTACTAAGTCTTTCTTCTTCTTCTCTGCCTTCTTCTTTCCAAGCCCGGAAGCCATTCCAGTGCCGCTACTGCCCCTATAGCGCCTCCCAGAAGGGAAACCTGAAGACTCACGTCCTCTGCGTCCACCGAAAGCCCTTTGACAACAGTTTCTATCCCGACCGTCGCCTCCGACGTTCACACGCACCCCAGAGAGCCTCCAGACAGCCTCAGAGTATCACGGGAGATAATACGTCAGGGACAGACCAGATTGGCATGACATCACTCTGCGGGACTTGATGTTGTCGTGGCAACAGTCGACAGAGACTCTTGTTGTTTTAGCTTCATGTTACAGAATGTTAGAATTACTGAAATTGTAAAACAAAATTACAAAAATAAAAAGCCAACCTTGATGTACATTCCAGTGTTAACTTGAAGAGCCGCATTACGTATTTATCTGTAGCAAAGAAGCTGCATATAATTATAATAATAAAGTCCAGTGTGATGTGAAAGTGAAAGTTTTTTTTTTTTTTTTGTGGTGTTCTTTTCATCAAACATGTCCAAATGAAATGTTTACACGCATCTATCAGCTGTACAACCGTCTGATAAGGAGAACGCACCGTATCGGCCCGGAGCATGTGTTCTTTCATCCAGTAAATACTCTGTGTTGCATTTTTTTGGTAAATATCGCTCAATTTCCCTTCCAGTCCAGAAATCTTGTCTATCTGTCAGGATCTGGCGCCAGATGTTCGGGCTTTAATCGCAGCAGATGTAATGAAGTAGAATGTTGCACACCAGAGCTTCCATTTGTTCTGGATACCACTCCAGGGAAAAAAGCCTCTCTCACATATAATTATTGCCCATTAACTCCTATGCTTCATGCCCTCGCGCTGGAACAATGCTCAATTAAGGGGAACCAAGGAAATGGGAAAAACTGCAGAGATTCATTGATAGTAAACTCAAATCCCTTTAAAAAAAAAAAAGAATTATTTTGCAAATTGAGTGGAACCAATCAACTCGGACCAATCAGCTTGGCCGTTGTGTAATTCTACTGTCATGTATGGGAATCTTAGCATGATCTCAATCATGACCTCCCGTGCCACAAGTCTTCCTGCACAGCCCAGAGATCACCTTGGGCCGCTGTGTGCCTGTTCATCCAGGGCCTTGTGGCCACAGCGATGTGACTTTGACTGACAGTCGGCTTGACGACTCCATTCATGCGCCACCTGCTAGCTGTCAATCAGGGCGGCCATCCTGGGGCTATTGACGGGGCTGTCGGCCTGTGTGAGACGTGTCTGTCAAAGCCCACCCACTGCCACTCTGCTTTCCTGCCTGGGCGGTCTATCGTTCGTTTACTGTCCCCTTCCCACCCTTCTTTCCTTTCTACTTTCCGTCTGTCCGTCTCCTGCCTGTTTTCCTTCAGAGGCGCCGCGGCCCCTTAATCCCCGATCCAATCACAGATTCTTTGGGTACACATTTGTCATCCTCAGACCCGCAGGTTTTTTTTTAATGCAGTGCTTCACAACGCTTCTCCAGGTGACTCCAGCCTGTGACTTTTATCGCCGCTTCTTTTATTTGTGCGTACCCCATCAGCACTGAATGTCATCTTTGCTGATCATTTCCATCTGTTCCCCTTTCCCCTTACATTTTCTACTGCACCTTCGTCTGTTTCTTCCTCCTCTGCTCAGTCACCCCTGATCTCTTTACATGACAGATTAAAAAGGTCTGCCCCCCCCCCCCCCAGCTGACTGGATAATCGGAGGCCTGTCATACCTGTCAATAGTTATTCAGGGCCATTCCGAGATGGGCCAGGATGGACCAGGCCATCTTGAGAGTTGATCAAGGGCGCAGAGTTTTGTATTGAGATGTGGAAACGCTTCAAAAACTTACAGCTTTGCAGAAATGCTGTCCCTTGTACCCCCCCCAGCATCCCTGTGGATATGGATCATCCCTCAGGCCTCATCCTGTCAAATCTCCTAATTAAGAACAGTTTGCCTTAAAGCCATGCCCATTAATTAACACTGAGGAAGTTTGTTGATTACTACTAATAGTGATGAATATTTTCGTTAGTGTCTCGCTACCATGGTCATAGCGAGGATCTTTGCTGCTTTGCTCATCTCCTTTCTACCTTCTTCTTCTTCTATGCTTTTGTATTTTGTCCTAAAGACTCATTTAGTAATTGTTTTATCTAAGATGTTTGTACGTGATCATGTTCTGCCATTCGTTCAAGCGTTGGTGGCTTTAAAGACAGTTGAGGAACACGTACTGAATTCCTTTATGTTACCCACTAAAGCTCCGGCTCACCTTGACCTTTTTGCTGAGGATGACATCCCGTTCACCTGCAGTAAATCAATCCTCATTCTCTGACACCTATAAATAACCCGTCTCCGGAGAAAAGACAGACGTGCCGTCTCACTGGCGGGCGGTCAGACCGGAGATTATCTATTGATTGTGTCATTTTTAATTGATGCTAAGTGGCAGCTAAATTCTGAAACATGCCAATTGGGTACAAACATGGTTAAAACGTTCATCATAAAAATGTCGCCATCGTCTTATGTTTTGTTCTTCTTCATGCTTTTGTCTCCCGGATCGTTGCTATTAGCAGTTTGCTTTATCTGCAGACCGTGTTTGATGCCTCTTCCTAGCCTCATTGAGAAAGGCGAGCCATGTAGAGCTAATCAGCTTGAATAAGTAAAGGAAACAGTTTGACAGGGCAGGTAATGAGAAGTAATGAATCACTAATCACAGGCTCTCGCAACCCTCGGAGCACAGATGAAAAATTAAAGGTAATTAGTTTCTGCAGTTGTGAAAACAATATTTAAGACTGTTGGCATCACATGGCACAGATTTAACAGAATTTATCTGCTAACAAAACACATCAAACGCTGCGCCGAAGCCATAATACCAGGATGTTATTGGAAAAGCTTTCTCTTTGTAATTTTAGTGACTGATCTAATCAGGATATAAAAGTTTCCCTGTTTTTTTTTTCCATGGCAGTGCAATCTTGTCTTAAATTGTAGCATGAAAATGTTTTTGTATTTTTCCCTTGTGATTTTCTCTTCTGAGGAAAAGGAGGGACGTGTCAGCCAGAATCCTCCCGAGGCCCAGCTCTGGCAAAAGCAACACGGCGGCTACTGCCGGAGTGTGTGCGATAATATTCATTCTCTAGTCCACGCTCGCATAATGTACAGCGTGTAAAGTAATTCAGAGACATGTGGTCAGAGCCGTGTTCCCTCCTCGGCTCTCTCTGCTTCCTGTGCTCGACAGGAGATTGAAGGATGCTTTGACAAGTATGCGTGAAACTCAGAGAACAGGATCCAGACATGGGCTGCCAGTCAAAGCCGCCGCGTCTCCCAGCAGAGATGTGCCAGTTTAGTCACAGTTACAAAGGAACTAATACGCGTTAACTGGAATAAGGCACACATACGGGGTCTGTGGACCGATGCTGGGTTTGAAGGGATGCCAAAAAACAACAACAACATAAGCCCAAGATATAAAAAGAATTTCAAGGGGACAAATAAAACATGGGGATTATGTCAGTTTGAGAAATGGAGGCAATGTGGTTCGGCATGTGTGCTGGCTTGTCTCTAGCGTTTCAGAATCAGGGGCCTGTGGGGTGCAGCCCTGCAGTCCTGCACCTGTGCTCAAAGCATCCTGCAGCTTTAGAGACAGGATGGATTGGAGGCCGTTGTACTGCATGTATGCGCCTGGGAGAGAGAAAGAGAGGGAGGGCGGGCGGGCGAGCGGAGGAAAGTGGGACAGGACAGACTCATTTTAGGTGTTGGAGACAGCAATCAGCCAACAGAATGCTGCATTTGCCAAATCAAATGCCAGCACCCATGTTTTGAGCTTTAGGCCTTCATGTAGGAGAGTAGCCCCCCCGATATAGTACAATACACTCGTTCAGTTAAATACCAGTGACAGGAGGTAGCTAGATTTAAGCCAACAGACAGTCCCCTGCTCAACCACTCGTGTCGTGTTATCAGCCAAAGTCTCTCTCTTTCTCTCTCTCTCACCCGCATAACAAACAATTCCACCAAACTCCATTAAAATCACTTCATGGGGATGTGATAGTGCCTCAAGTTAAAGGCTGTAATTGAAAAGCATTTGACAAGTCCGTGCTCTGCAAAGTGATAATAGACAAGCTGTGATTCTCACTTCAGTTATTCAGTGGAAATGATGATCATCGTTAAATCCTATGCCATACAGCCCTCGTCTCACAAGCCCGTCTCTGAAACGCTGCTACTGCGAGTTCGTCATGGTAATGATCTTCAAATGGCTTGAATCCTTATATACTTTTTGGAACCTATAGCCAAATTTCCTGATGACGTTAAAGCAAAAATGAGCTTCTTTTTTATTTATTTTATTTAATCTGCTGACAGCCAATCAGGCCTCCCCATGGACGATCCTCGCTGCTCTCCATTCTGCACAGAATCACGCTGTAACCAGTCAAATCCGAAGAAGAGGAAAGTCTCCGTGGGAAGACGCTCCCGTCCACTGATTAAAAGTGACAGCCACATCCTTGACAAACGCACCTGTCATTGTTCAAGTCACATCACATTTTCACTTTCATAGACAGAAGACAGAAGACAGGAAGACAGCAGACTTGTGCAGGTGTGTGCGTGTGTTTTTATGCCCATGTGAACATGAGCACCCATAAGAGTTTCTTCATCCGCCCTTTTTTAAAATGGATAAATGCATCCTCTTCCCTCCAGCTGTTGCACAGGAACACAGCCAGATTCTTTCATTGGCTTCTTCAGACGATATTTATGAAACGAGACATCTGGCGCATTTATTTTCAAACATGTCAGAAATGGCTTTAATGTGCCAGAGCCTGCTGACCATCACTCTGTGTGTGTATGTTAGTGTCGCTAGGCTGGTCAGAGAACCTCCTCTCTGTGCGCCTCTGCAGTGGTTTTGCAATTCTTTTATTTGGGTGGCGGGGGGGGGGGGGGGGGCTGCTTATGGGGACTGAGGGAAGGGGAGGGTGATGAGCTGCTGCAATAATAAGCAGATTTTAATGATTTACTATAAATCAGCAGCCGAGGCCTCTGCTTGGGGAGACTGAGGAGGATGACAGCTCCTGACTCACACACCTCGCAAATGCCTTGCTGATGATGTGTGTGTGCTTCAGATCATCAATCATTGAGCGCACCCACACACACACACACACACACACACCACTCGTTTACAAAAACATGCTTTCAACACACGTACACAGGTGCACAGGCCCACACACACACACACACATGTGCGGCCACACACGGTTCTTGTCTCTAATGCCTCCTCTGCTGTGGCAGGGGACAAATCAATCACAGGTACAGAAGTTCAAGGGGTAAGAAATTGTCCGGTCCGTTTTTCCCTATGCTATTGATCCCATTTTACTAGCATCATCGCCAAACTGTCTCACAAAACCCCGGGATGGCGATGGATTGAAAGTGGATGATTGAGAGTGGAGGTAGGGTGACATTTGCTGTAATCTCAGCCCCCACCCACAGCCCTACCCCACCCGTCTCCAAACACCCAGAAAATCCAATGACATTGAAAGTTAGTGCTGCACCGGGGCTTTTTTGTTGTTGTCTTGGAGCAGATAGAATCAGGCCCATCATATAAAATCTGGCAGTGAATGGAGGCAAACTTGGAAGAGATTAAGAGCATTTAAAAAAAATAATATATATAGTTTTACTGTCACTTCACATTCCTTCTTCAGCTGTCATGCAAGCATGGCTGCTCGTCTGAAGGTGTTGTGCATGTCTCCTGCTTTTTTGATAAAAAAGACATTGGCGAGAACACCTCCTGACAGCGCATCTCAAAGTGTGTGGGAGAAGCAAACAGAGCCACAGTAAGCAGTTCTCAAAATTTCAAAATAAGGCTCATGTGGAAAAACACAGAGGTATGCTCTGTTTCCTCATGAGCACTCACAGTGTTTCCTTATCTTCTGTGAATAAACAGACGAGGGGGGAATTTACTCAACCATCTGGTTTGTGAGCAAGGAAGCAATACCACTGAAGACGTCTGACGAATCACAAGATTAGCATATTGCTAACAGATTTTCGGAGCGATAATCCTTTCTGCCAAATGCTGGGACGGTTTTATGATGCTGGCTTCCAGTGAAATGCTGATTCTCATCAGTCAGATGATACAGTAAAATGAGCGTCTATGTTTTGAAAGAAATTAAAGACATGAATAAAGTATTTTCATATTTCTAGCTCTCCTTCCAATAATTAATAATGTTTTCTTACACTAAGGAATAAATATTTTTTATGGCGCTGTATGCTTGAACTTAAACAGGAAGTTCATTATATGTTGATTTGAATGATCTGCCAGATCAGCTCTCAGATGTACGGCAGTTTATATCACTCAAGTTTTCATGTAAATATAAACCCATGCTGGCAAAAGAGCTCAAACTATATACTTTCAGTATTACAATGTGAACTTCAAGAGATAATGAGGCTCAAATCACTCACTGCACTAATAGCATCAGTATATCACCGTCAGGCTGTTTATGACATTACATTTACGTTATAATGATGCACAAGTTTAATTACTGATAGACGGACGCTTCATTCATCTTTCCTCCAGCTGACGTCTTGATTAAAAATTTTTAAAGGATTATCTACGGGTCTCCTATTTGTGTCCTTGTGTTTGTCTTTTCAACTTTCATCCACCCGTCTGATTTATCCTCCTTGTCTATAAATAAGTAGACAGGATCCATGTGATGGATTAGTCTGTTGACATTGTACCAACTGCAGGTAAACAATTACTATTCATGCTTCATCGTCACCGGAATCTATACCAGGATACTGCCACTTAGCAAGGGGCAAAAGGTTAGATTGTGAGCTATTGTTCTGCATTCAGTCATTCATTTCATAACACACTGCGAAAAACAGAAAATTACAGTCTTCATGTGAAGGACTGAACGGACTGGATGTGAAGTTTCATTTTAGGGACATTAATGTGGAATGGAATGAATCAAATGAGTCTTGTACTCAATAGCAGGCCTGTTTTAAATCAGCGCACTATGTCCAGTGTCCTCAGAGTATCGTTTTACAGGAGTTTACGACTACATCCAGCCTCTCCTCAAACATCATTCATTGTTTATCCAGAATCCAGTGTTGCTTCTCAGCCCCTGTGGGCCGGATCAGTCTGTGGTCATTATGCTGATATGAGCAGTGAGTCACTGGGAAAAAAAGGGGGTTAAACCTCCCTCTGCGTGTGTGTGTGTGTGTGTGTGATTTTATGTAGTAGGTCTACATCTGTCAGGGTGTGATTACAGTGCGAGGAGTTTATGAAACAGCCTCTGTATCAACAATTATTCATGTCCCTCAGGCCACGGAGTGAAAGGCCTTTTTCAGACTGCACTGTGAAAAACAGGATTAGACAGGATGTTGTGAAGATGCGCCGCAGAGGCAAACATGTTGTACAGTACCGGCATTCATCTGCTATTCTATCAGTCTTTCCTTGATAAGACTATTTGTTTGCTCATTCACTCAACAAGATTTTTTATTGTTTTCTTTGTTGGTGTATTTTTTTTTTTCCAGCTGCAAAGAATAAAAGAAAATAGCGCTTTTCACAGTTAGACAAAAGCCAAACAAGAATGACAAAGACTGCGCCGGACACATTTGATCGTATTTTGATACCGACCCTTGCGGATATCCTAAGAACTAAAAGTAATTAATAATTTACAGGATGAAAGCCCACATATTACTGGTTTATTGCAGCCTGATTTTGGTCATTTTAGCCACTGTTTCTATGGGAACACAGTGACACTTCTCCAACAGACAGAGCAGAAAACACAAGTGGTCAGATGATTGGACAGACTAAAGGCTAAACAGGCCAGATTGTCTATTTTGGGAGGAAAAATTAAAGTGAGACCAACAATAATTTCAGTAAAAATCTCTCATTATAGCGGATATTGTGTTTGACTCTGGAACAACAGGTCGAAGCACCAACGGACATCTTTACATCAACATCAAGACGTTCATTCTAACATTATGTACCAGAACTGGAAGGAGTACAAATAATCCTAAAGCCAAAATCATACTGTAAAAGTAAGTATAAACAGCGCTCCCAAAGTTTAAAGCAGAAACAAAGTCCTGTGTGATGCGACAGTGAAGTGCTGATCGTCGTTAAGACAGGTGTTTATGTGTAAATGCATTAACAGACAGTGACAGCAGCAACAGGCAGTTTGCTGAGATGAAGGCACAACGCTGTGGCCCGTGGTTCATCGGTGGAGACATTACTGGGCCATCTCTGTCTGAGGCGGCGTGATGCCCGACACCTGACAGTGGGCTGCTTTGACAAGCTGCTGCACCTGAGCTGGAGTGCACACGCCATCAACTTCTCTGGCGTATGTTTCCTAGACTTGTCTCAGGTAGGGAGTAGCTTTGCGGTTGGTGTCACTGTGGTTACGCGTGTCAGAAAATGACACTCAAAGCGACGCAGTCCTGACTAATGCTACTTGTTATTGTTGTTGTTTTTTACATGTTTATATGTCATTTCTTGAAAAATAAGTTAGAAGTTAATATTGTTAAAGAATGAATTACATCGTGTTCCAAATTTCCCACTGGGATCAATAAAGTATTCTGATTCTGATTAGTTAGTTAATGTAAACAATATTTCAGCCCTGAACTTTGACCTCTGAGTTGAATCTTTGTAAAGCCTCCACCTTTGTGGTGGAGGTTTTAGAATAGTATATTTCACAATGGTTTTAATACTTTCCAAAGGATTGAGCTTCAGATACTTTGAAAACAAAATTCAAATTTAAGCAGAGTTAAACGAACAGAATGTCTGAAGTCACTGCCAACTAAAGAAAAGCAACCAAAAAGAGTCTGTAAACAAAACATTCTACAAACCTGGGTCAAAACGAAACTAATAAAAGTAAACATGAACACAAACGAGGCAGCCCCCCCCAGTTTAGGTGGCAAAACTCACAGCCGAGCATGCGCACAAATTACCGCTCTATCAACCTCGTCACAGCACAAAACAGCATTAAATATTTACCTTGCAACTGTTGTTTCTCTTCTTCTTCCGTTTTTCGACACCTGACGGATAAATAATGGTCAGGTCCAACGTCACTCTGCAGGTTGCCAGGCTTCAATCACACAAACAAGATACCCCTCTGGCAATTGTTATGTGATCTTTATACACTGTTTGTATACTTATTCATTTTGAAATAAAACTTTATTTAAAAAACATAAGAATAATCACCCGAACAGGATAGCTACCAAGATTGCCGGTAGGTGCTGCAGTTTTTATGCACGCTGCGCACATCACTCCCTGCATAATGCGAAATAGGATTGCCAGGTTGGGGGCCTCCTAGTGGCCAGGTAGCCCTTAGCACCTGCTTAGGTTGGCCCTGAGCACTTTTTAACGGCCTCGGTCTCGGTAATGTCTTGCTCACCGTTGTGGTCTCGACTACAACACTATCAGATACGTCTCGGGAGGGATCCTCTTCTGACCTGAAGGACTTGAAGCCATGTCTTTAGAGGACCAACCTTTATCTGCTCTGTTGACATTTGAGGGAAGTGATGCAATATATCACATCATCACTTATCCTGGCGCCCCCCCCCCTGGATTACCCCAGAATCAACAATTCAGCTAAATGGACCTATTGTAGCTCACTTTTTAATCATAACCTTTCAGTTATCCGATTAACTATTTTTGTGACTAAGAAAAGAAACGCCTGTTTAAATCACTTCCTGTAGCCAGTCGGTTGATGGAGAATGGAGAACATCCACCATCCTGTTCGAGCTCATAACTGTTACTGCTCTATATCTCTTTAGCTCTTCGCTCTTTGTGGCAGCACCGGAGGGGCGAGCTGAAGAGGGGCTGCAGCCGAGTGGCAACACCAACTGAATTACCCTTCATCTCACAAGGGGAAGAAGGGAGGTATTGTTGCCTTTTTGTGATGCTATTATTAGCAGGGGTACAGGGGCAAAGTAAAGTCAGCGTGCAAAGTTTACAAGACAAAATGCGTGTATTGTCTTTGGCTCTGGTACTGGTGGCACCAGCGGGCGAGTGGAAGGGCCGCCTGATGATGTCCGAATGCTGCAGAATTAAAATGCTATCCCTGCCTTTGTACAGGTGGTCGTACACGAGCTTGGCCCTTTGCATAAATAATTAGGCAAAGGAAGAAATACAATCCTGTCCCACTGAAATGTTTGCGAGGGGGGGACAGCAATGCTATTCTCAGACAAGAGACTGTTTGGTGGACCTTATTGATTTCGAGGCAGAGGTAGAAATCAATGAAAAGAAACAGACTGAGACAAAGAGTGGCATTTAAGGGTTGAAAACAGCTGACATTTCCTCCATCACTGTCGCAGCCACGGCCATGAAGCAGCAGCGAGTATTAAAACATTCCTCATCTGCGCAGGAGTATTGGCAGCAGAAATTGTTTTCTCTGCAGTGTGATACTCCGGCTGAACTCCCAGTAGAATCCCCGGGGACTGCAGATTGGTGCATGTGACATATCGGCGCCAGCATTTACACACACCTGCCACTCATTCCCAAACAGCCGGGAGCGTGGCTGTAAAGGGCAGATAGCAGCCGAGGAGGTTGTCGGTTGGACCGCTCGCAAGGTGGGTAGGTGCTGCGGAATTCATCACTGATAACACGCTTATGTTTGCAGACCACATAGAGTACTTCTATTAGTCAGCAATGCTCTGTGCACCGGTTATGCATTTGTAATGAGCATGCATGTGTGTGTGTAGGAGAGAGAGAAAGACATTTCTCTTTGTGTCTATATGCTCTCGCGCTCATGAAGCACCATTAATGTAGAGAACAGGCATGTGTGAAAAATGTAATGAATGTTTATGCATGTACTATAACCACATTGTGTGTAATTATGAGTCTGGGTCCTGTCCTTCGAGTGCGCTCTCCGAGTCCTGAACTCCGAGTGACACGGGTGCTGCAGGGTCATGCGTCTATTTGTGGGATAAATGATATTACGCTACACTAAGAGAATTACAAAGAGGATGTCCCTCGGAGTCACTGGGCTCAGCGATCAGTCATAGTTACTTTGTGCACCCCGTAAGCCGCTCGAGCTGTACTCATCCACTGATCTGGAACGGGTGTTAAATGGATCCTAGTCCACAGCCAATCAGCTTAGGAGTTCAGTTTCATGAGAGAGAGTGGAGAGGAAGAAAAAGCAGAGGATAATTAAGAGAAAGAGTGTTAAAAGAAACATATTCCTTTTTCTCTTCTACTAGAACCTCCTTCTTTTGAAGCCCCTCTGTTTTGAGAATCACACATGCACACACACACACACACACACACACACACACACACACACACACACACACACACACGCCTCCCTCATCCCAGCTCATCTTCTCTTCATTTCACTTTCATCTTTTCTTTATCCATCTTCCCGGTTTGTCACCCGTCTTGCTCCCTCGCGTACCTGCTCCCTCTCCCCAGCTTGCAGCTTTTCCCTCACCTCCATTGCTCCTTCCTCCCCTCCTTCACACTCCCTCGGTGGTATTTGATAGCAGTAAAGCAGGAAGCAGTAGAGCAAACAGCAGGTGAACTCACTCTAATACTCAGCTGTACCATCTGCTGCAGTCACATGACAGAGCTGCAAACCCGCTCCAGTGCCATGATGCCCCATCACACCTGACACATCCATCAATCACGACCAAACAGCACAAGAGAGAGAGAGAGGATGGGAGGTGGGATGAAAAAAAAACAAAACACTGCGAGTCCTAACCAATCACAGGTCAATATTCTCATCTGACGCATACACATTTTAGTGTGATCAGGGTTGACAATCACTCACAGCAAAAAGGTTCTGGTTTCAAACCACAAATCACCTGCGTGCCATCTGGATCTTCTCCTCCCGGTGCTCCGGCTTTAGCCCCACAGCCTTAAAAACATGCATAATACATAGATGTAGGTGTGGATGTGAGTGTAAATGGTGTTTACTGTATGTTTCAGCCTTGTAAGGAGCAGAAGACCCACCCAGAGCGTGGCCTCTCCCTCACTCCGTGTCAGCTGGGATGGACTCCATCCTCCCTGGGATCCTGCAAGTGATTGCATAAAATGATTATGGTTACAGAAAACAGACGCTGTCAGTTGTTCCAGACACGTCCCTTTTTTATTATTATTAATATAACATACTGTGGGAAAGAGAATCAAACAAAAAGTACTTCTCAACACAAAAGGTCTTTGTCGGGTGTGAAGAACAATTTCAGCAAACAGAGGCCACAGCAAATGAGGTGAGTCAAAACTGTCCGCGCCACAATTAGGCTGTGCTAATTATGCGTTTCATTACGTAAGTGGATTTAGAAGCAGTGCTGAAATCATAAAGGAGTTTGCCAGAGGCCAGACCGCAGAGAACAGACAGGAAACAAACGGATATCTCCTCCGCTATCGTTTACTTCTCTGTTATAGCCTGAAATAACCCTATCAATACTTAAAACCCTCGCCTGTCTTTTTAGGCTGCCCTCATTCTCATACAATCGCCTGGCCTCTGTATCGGCATGCCTTCTTTTTGTCGGATCATACAGTGTAATAGCGCCATACATACCTCTGACACCCTCATCCTGGCCTCTGGAAGCGATGACGTCTCTCCATTTCAAACTAAGCCAGTTCATTACCATTCAGGTGCAAAAAGGAGATAAAGCTAAATGCAGATCACTCCCTCTGTCCCCCCCCCCCCCCCCACACCTCTCTCTCTCTCTCTCTCTCACACCCATACGCTCATTCACTCATATGCACTCTTTCATTTTATCTCTCTCCCCCCCCGCTCTCCGTTCTCTGATGTTTTATTTGATATCCCACAATAAAGCCTCTCTTTGAACTGCCATCAATTGTGTATGGATTTTTCCTCTGAGGAGAAACAGAGAGCTGTCTGAAAGGGCTCCAGTCCCGCAGGCTGCCTTCATATTGATGCAGAGGAGTATTGCCATCTTCATTGCTGGATCAATCACTCACGTCACTCTTGTTTTATGGCTGGGGCCACTTCACAGAAAGAAGCCTGACAACATCACCGCAGAGGTTTGCAAAACGATACAGCTCTGATAGTTGAGGAGGGTGGAGGGGACTGGGGGGGGGGGGGGGGCTGCAGGATGCTTTTGGAGACAGGAGGGCGGGTGAATTTAGATTCTCTAACTGTCACACACACATGCACTCTCTTCTCTGCTGCTGTGGGAGCCACACGATGGCAGTTGAGTCAAACAGCAAACAATGAGAAGACCACAGGATGTCGTCTAAGCATGTTGCGATCCGTGTCGCTCCATGGAGGCCAAATCTGTCTGAAGTTTATTTGACTGTTTGTCATGCTAACCTAATAACAGTATAACTAAAATACTAATGAACAAGTCCTGCTAAAGTCCATGTTGATGTTGAGAAAATTGTACCATCTCAGCCCCACCTGCAGATCTTTGAAATGTGCAGTTAGTTTATGCAAGCAATTTATAGCTGTATCCAAAAATCATTATCATATCAGAAATGTGTTGGAAGTTGTTCAGAGAGCAGGCTCCTCCTTACTGCTGTTGAAAACCGCCTGGCGCAGCTCCTGGACCGGGTTTCTGACATTACACAGAGCTGCAGATTTCTGGATGAGGTGGTTTTGAGGAGGTCGTGTGATCATCCATGTTTGCCTACAAGATCTGTCTAAAAAAAAAAAAAAGCAAAGGCAATGGAATTTTATGTGATAACCGGCATCACCAAGTTGTGCACACTTTGAGAATTCTGCACATTTCTCTATTAATAAGATAGTATAGGTGTCTGAAAAGAAAATATTAATAACCAACTATCTTTTCTTTTCTTTTTACTATACAGTGTTATACCATGTGTATATGATACAAAATGCAAATGCAAAGGCTATTTCAACTTGTTAAACTATGTTTTATGCTGGCACCTTTTTTCTATGTAAATAATTTTACTTCATTAAATGTTGAGCAGTTTGAAAGTTATTTTTTTAAATCATTGATACGTCTTTAAAGAATCTGTTGTGGCTCTTGGAAATGATTCTCATCCTCTTTTAAATTAAGCTGAATGTTTTAAACTGTTTACTACATAAAACAATATTTCCATTCCTTTTTGGGCCCATTTTTTCTCCAGCCATTTACCACTCTCTTGTGCCTGATCAAAACATCATGGTGGTATTTTCTACAGTTTTTTTTTTTTTACTGCTTGAAAATTTGCAGACGAAACCCATCTTGTGTTCGCTGCTATGTTAATGTTAAAAGTGGGCCGGAAACTAATGTAAACCATCCTTGGCGTGCACAGCAGGAAATACAGCCAGTTGTTAGTCATCACAGAAGTATTGGGGTCTGTTTGACTACCAGCTGACTAATACACATTCACATTCATTAAAGTGTGTGAGTCACGCTTTAATGACTGGTCCTTTTTAGCCCACAATCTAATGCCCATGTACGTCTACAATCATCTCTGACTGTTAGGCGTTGTGGTTCACTTTACGGTTGGAGAATATTTAAAGTTACCCCCACAGCGAATGCCGATACTGGATATTTAGGAAGGTGCCTGTGTCATTTTATTCTCTTACCATTCCTAAACAGAGTCTTGATAAATCTTCATGTTCTGTATGTTCTTTTCAATGATTCTACCAATAGTAGTAAATGTAATTTGGAGATGTATGTGTGAATGGTAAATTTGTTATGTTGCACAAGCTAATCCTATTCTAATAGATGAGCAAAAATCAAGAGCAGTCAGGAGAGGAAATATTCTCATATTTATCAGTATTATAAAAATAAATAAAACAGCGCTTTGAATATCGCACAAGATTCTCCTTCTGAACAAAGACAAGGCCTGATTGTCTCATTATCTCATTGTAATGTAACTTGTTCAAACTTGACAGACATGAAACAACCCTGCCTTGGTGTTCCCACTGCTCCACCATTAACCAACTCTGGTTCTTGTCAAAATAAACTCTGAGTTTACAAAGCTGGATGTGAAAATATCCAGACTCTCCAAGTTGTTTTTTTTCCTCACTGCTTGTCACTCTCTGCTGCTGACAGCCTCTGCTACAAAATTGTTCCAACGGGAAACTATCAACTACAACCCAATTATCAAGTTGTTGATGACCGGACAGACTGTCCATGAGTTGTTGATACAGTTAACAGCAGCCTGCATGCAAAAGGCACCAAAGCGCATGCCTTACCTGTCCTTGGTCTCGTCCCGCCTCAGAGTGGCCTGTTCATGGTGAGCGAAGCCTGTTCTTTGAGCTGCGAGCAGCAGACGTTTAGAATCCCTCCACCCGCCATCAGTCATCGCTCACTCTGAACTCTGCATGACCTTCCCCTCTGCTTTGGAAGACTGGATCGCTGTGTGCACTCTGGCATCTCCATATTCACCTTAAAGAGACAGAAACCGCTTCTTCTCTGAAAGAACCTCAGTGGAATGGTTCCTCTCTCAGTGCATATTAGGTATCAGGGCTGATCCAAAAAGGAGCGAGAGAGAGAGAGAGAGAGAGCGGGGTGAAGTGGAAGTCGGATAGAAGTGGAAGTCTGTCTGGTGAATGGCCCTTTAATCCTCTCTCCTGACAGAAGGCAATGGCAGCCGGGAGCAGGGTCGGGGCCACCGGTTGGCATGAATAGACACATTTTTGTCTCATCTCCAACTTTCTCTGCTCCTTGCCGCCACTGACTGTAACATCTGATTCCCCCCCCCCCCCCTGAACTTGGAAGTCTCAACAGCCAAATCTCTTGTCATTGGAAGGTGGGCAGGCAGCTCTCTGTCTCCTTTCTCACAGATGAATAGAAAACATTGTGCCAACGGCTTCAGAAGCACCAAGCTGTTTTTGATTGCATATAAAACACAGAATTTGAGAACACGTTTGAAAGTGACAGGCTGATTGGCCGTGGTCATTTCAGGCTGTGTGGGCCTCATATTTTCCTCGTGTTTCATCAGTGAGTGCATTCATCCATTCAGGAAATATTGAAGGAGTAGCCTTTAATAAAGTCACTAGGCTTGAAAATATATGAATAAAATGACATCCACTGCCTTGGATGGATGAAATTGACTTATCCTGGTAATAGCCCAAGGATTGTGTCTGTGTGTGTGTGTGTGTGTGTGTGTGCGTGCGCACGCCTGTGAGAGAGTGTGTGTCTGTGTGAAAAGAAAAATAATAATAGGAAGAGCAGAAACAGAGATGGATATAGTGGTAAAACAAAGGCAGGAAAGACAAGAATATCAAGGAAATAAAACAAACTTGACCTAAGGGGACAGAATTCAATGAAAACCTGAAGCTGGACACAGGACTTTGAATCTTATTTGTATTGGTCAACCATCACTGGTGCAAGCATTATTAGGGATGCTGGGAAGGAGAAAAACAATGTCATTAAAGGGGGGAGCGGAGAAAGATGAGTGACAAACTTGATCCTAACAATGTTAAAGGGTTATTCAACACAAAACGTCAAAATTATGAGACCAATTTCTCTCAGTTCTACAGCAATTTGATCAAACTAAGCCACCAAAGACTCCCAAATCCAATGATACACCGGAGGAGGTATAAGACATTGAACGCAGGGAGTAATAATGTCAGAGAAAGTTTATTATTTCAGTCAATTACAGTTGGAAAAAGGCAGCAGCCATCGCACTGCTTTCACTCCCTTTACCCCCCCCCCCCCCATTCTTTCCACTATTCCTGGCAGACGAGTGTTGAACTGTGATGCTGATGGAGCGGTCATGAACCACAATAATGACAGTCTGAAGCAATGACTGTACAAGCAGACACATGTCTGTACCGTGCTCTTCAAGTGTCCAGCTTAAACTCCTGCTCTGTGTGAATAAAGAGGACAGGAAGTGGCAGTTTGGCAGCTCCAACCAGGAGTGTCACTCTCAATTGCGTCCCCTGCCAGCTCTAGACACATCGCACGGCTTGAGAGGTCACGGGTCTGTGACTCCTGTTTTTCTCCAGCTCCCTTTCCTTTCTTCGCTCCCCACTTTTCCCTCTTTTGCAGGACATTCCATTTCAGTGCCACCTACGCAATGCACAACAGTCAAGGAGGAGACAGAATGATGCACGGAAGACACGAGCCAGAGCGACGGCGGCACATTTTTTGAACGCTCTGATATAACATGAAGCTTGTCTTGTCAGATTACCCTGACACCCTGTGTCAAAAATCCCCGTTGTGTCTCTGTGAAGCAGAGAAGCAGATGTCCTGAGTTTCCCTTCCTCCTCTGGACAGAGTTGTCAAGATTTGCTTATGAAGGACGCTGAAGAAAGCTCAAATGAAAAAAAGAAAAAGAAAAAGAGGTGTCAGATGTTTAGTACATTTCTCTGTCAGGAATGAATTTTATGAAGAAAACTAAACTCTGTGGTGAAACTTTAGTTTTCTTTAAAGGGATGATTAAAAAAAATAAAAATAAAATCAAACAGATGCAATGAGCCCGTAGTCTGCTGGGATAGGCTCCAGTATTACCCGCGACCTGTATTTTGGATAAGCAGCTGAAGACAAGACAATTACTATCATCTCTCATACATGTGGAGGACGTTAGAATCCAACGTGGTGATGGCAGAGCCTGCGATTAACAATTTAGTCTATGATAATGACAGAATGCTAAATGGCTGCCAGGCTATGGCTTAAAAAAAACATGAACCGTATGTGAATGGACTAGAAGCATTGAGGAAGTATGGTGTTTCTTATTTTGCTTACTTCACAATGTAAATAATCCCGTCTATAATTTTTTAAGGACGATCATTTGCGGGTTTGTCTAGCCCCATGCTGGGAAAGTCATACTGCTGGAATCTCTGCACTATATGTAATTCCCAACAGCTGATAAAAATAAGTGCCAAATTATTGCATTCATTACATATCATTATATGTATTCAATTCAAATGTACTGATAAATGCCATTTGTGCCAGTTAAGAAATGATTCCTGATCATAACATGCTCCAGAAGGGAAGTCAAATGGATTCTGATTCCACTCAAAATCACTCAGCAGCTTCTCACTAATGTGACTTGATCAGAGCACTCTCAAACCGGAGCTCGGCGAAATGAAAGTTGTGATTAATTTTGTCAGCCTTGTAATCGCGCCTTATTGATGTATTTCCTGTGAAATGACACGTTGGAAAGAGCAGCTTCAGCCACGGGGGCCACTGTGCTTCACATGGAAGCCATCGATGGACAGGCAGGCAGCCACACACAAACAAACAAACAAACAAACAAACAAACAAACAGGTAATGCTCTGTTATGCTGAATTATTGAAGGTTAATTTAATCACTCTTGCAATACCTGACCAGAGGGTCTTCTTACCCGTGAAAAAAGGAGGAAAAACATGACAACAAATCAAAAAGTGATTTTATGAAGGTGGCACCAGAGACAGGCCAATCCATCAGAATGGCGGCCGAGTGTGGACGTGTTGCCGCGCATGGTGCCAGGCAAGGTGCCAGGCGGTCCAACGCACATCCTCCATGCCAGCGCCCTGAGGCTGTGTGTCCTCATCACAAGGACAGAGAGGTCGTTAGGACCAAATCTACTAAATCACACACTTCCTCCAACCTCCCGTCATGGCCGACAAAGCATGGCGATGCACAAATACTGGTGGAAGCGCAGCGGCTCCCGGTCGAATGGACCGGTCTGTTCCAAGTAATCGTCAGATGCTATTATTCCAATTGATAGGATAATGTATGATGTTGTTATGACACTTTGCCGGCTTTTGAGAGCACCCCCCCATTGTCAACAAGGCTTTACATATAGTGAATGATTCCTCCTAAATGCATTTTAAAGTTTTGCACAAATACATTTTCGGAGCTAAGTAAACAATGCAGGCCATTATCTAGATGTATTGTTTTTGTTTTTCTCTCTCTCTCTCTCTGTGGCAGGGATGAGAAAGTGAGTGAATGCAGCCAGAGAAACTGGAGGAGAAAGAGGGGGAGCGGGTGATGAGAAAGAGAGAGAGAGAGAGAGAGGAAAAACAGCAGAGCCAGATTTTCCATTCTGTCAGCATTTTCCTTTTTCGCGTAGCGTACAGATAGCTAAAGGTACCACTTAATGTGATGGGAGACAGGATCTAATGGATTGATACACAGGTTTTGACATGCTATTTGAGCATGTAGCTCGCTATAATTGGTCACGTCGCCGTGCATTAAACTAACGATATATAGAGTAGTGCCCTGAGACAAGTGTCTTTAGCAAATCTGTCAGATATCACACCAAAATACCTCCGACAGCTCTCTGGGGGCAGCGAGAGCCCACTGAAACACAGCAGCACGAAAACAGCGTCTCACTACCGGAGGCATATTTGGAAATCAAACCCTGCTGTCTCGAGACAGATTCCACAACACTGCCACAATGAAGCTCTGTTATTACGCCTGCTTTCAAACACTGAACCAAAACGTCGGTATAATGATGTTCCAGTGTGTAATTTTAGATGGCGTGCCAGAGATGGAGGGTTGAAACAAAAGTGTGTGTATCAGTCGTTGAAACAAAAGTGTGTGTATCAGTCATTGTCCTGTCCTTGCGTGTGTGTTTTTAATAACACAAACAACTTTTCGACTCGCTCTCTCTGCCGGCTCCAGTTCATGTTCGTACCTTTGATGCCGGATGGCCAGGAATAACAATGCAGTATTCCTGCTTTAAACGGGCGGTGTAAAACTGTACCAACCAAATGAACAATATTTTATAAAATGTCTTCAACCACTGGAGTGGCCAATCACAATGCATTTGTTCAGAATATCTTCAGTATTGCTGCTTGGAGCTTTTCAATATCGACCTGAAGAGGCAGAAAGGAACTGCGGTTCCAGATGCAGTGGTTCCTAAACTGCTCTAGATTTATGACTGCCTTGGCATTTCCTGTTTATGAAATTACATCACAGTAATATTGCAATATAAATAAATAAATAACAATTAAAATAACACCTGAAAATCTTACGTTGTATGATGAAATTAGGGTCACCAAATTGCCCGAGATCACAAATTAATTAAACCAAAAACATATTTTTGTACCATAAACTCTGCAAGCTAAATCAGAGTTAGATGTATAACACCCAAAATGTTCTGCTCGATCTTCCAGTTTTGGGAGAGCTGTCTCTTTTCCATGTGCTCAACCTCCACAAGGCATGCAAACACTGAGGTATAGCGAGAACTTGACATCGTCTAGTGATGCATGCACACTAGAGGTTGTGCACCCATGTCAGATGGGGTGTGCGGTAGCATTAAAAAAAAGAAAAGAAAAATTTTGTGCTGAAGATTGTCGCTGAATTAAGTTTGTACATGACGTTTTTTTAAATCATGACCTGGACTTCTTTCTTTTTTGTATTGTTACTTTTTTAAATTGCTTTTTACATTTGTGAGTTACAATATTTCTTCAGGTGTAAATCTGTGAAAAGCTACATATGTTTTCAAGACAAAAAGAAACTTCATCTAAATTTCCACTGACCACTAAAATCAATACTTACATGTTTGGGTGAACTGCCCTTTAACCAGTGGGTTAACATTAAAACTCATATTAGCTGATGCTTCATGTGGAATAACGAGGAGCCTTTGACAGTTCAGGTTTAACCACTACAGTTTCCCTACATGGCTCTCTTTTTTTTGACCAACCTGCATAAACTACTTCACACTCATACATAGAAATATACATCCTCCATTATGAACAATGTTATTCTTGCTTTGCTTGTTCTTCTTTATTTGTTTGCTTGCTGCAAATTCAAAATAAATCAATTGAAGTTCTTTTTTTTTTGAGCTTTGCAAATTATGTCATTTCCATGCATTCAGAGCTCTGCGGCAGACTTGGCTCGAAACCCACGACTCCTTTGCTGCTGTCAGAAGACATCGGCTCACGTTTTCAGCGGAGGCCCGCATGAATGGACGCCACTTCCTGGTTTCCAAGCTTGTCATGCGAGGATTTAGGAAGACTGACTTGTTTGTCACCAGCAACGCGGTCGTTTATCAAATCGTGATGTTGAGCCAATCAACACTTAGAGGGGACGTTTGATTTGTCGATCCTGTTCAAACAGTAGTCACCTGTTGATATCGTTAAGACTTTATTTGATTAACGTGAACACGAGAGCCAGCGTCTATAAATCTCACCGAAATAACCATTTTAGTTTCTTTTTCCAGATTAACATAGTTTGGAGCGACGCAGCTTCCTGTGTGCATCTGTGCACGTATACTAAGGCAACACCGTTATGATATCAATGCGCTGTAACGACATCACGCCACTCTTTTGGCAGCCATTTTGTTTCCCTAAATGCAGGGCCTCTCCTCCGTGAGCTGTCTGTTTGTCGGCGCTGTCAACCGCTCCTTGTATGATTGGTCTGATGGGCTTGATGCTCATCACTCTGTCAGGCTCGGCTCGCCTTTCATTAGTCTGGGCCCCTCCATCAGCCACACTCACACAAATCACATTGACATCCAAACTCCTCAGATCCACAGAGCAATTTAACTGATATTCATTAGAGGGATGACAAGAGCTGATGGGAGATCTGCGGAGCGGGGGGGGGGGCTCGTTCTCCTCCTATCCTATCCCTGTCCTGTCCGCCTCCTTTCTTCCCCCTTCGCTGCTGACTTTGTTTTAGGAGCATTGAGGCGCATCGGCATCTATAACTACCCAGCCCTCAAGGAGATTTGAGACAAAGGAACAATAGATAACACATCTAATCTCTTTATTACAACAGAAAAATACAATTGAGAGGAGTTTTGTGTCTTTCATGCTAAATAATTGGCGACCGCACGCCCTCCAGCTTTTACGCCACACACCTCCAGCAGCAGCCATAATGCTCATCCGAGCAGAAGTCCAATCATTTAGCCCTCTCCCCCCAGTCCCTCATTAACCCCCAAAGTGTCAACTATCTAATTAACCCCCCCCCCCCCCCCCCCCCCCAACCATCCTCACCCCGTCCATCCCTAAGCCTCAAGCATTAATCAACACATACAGCGTTGAAGAAAAGAAGATCATTTTGTATCGGCTAGGACTTTGAAAACTCACAAGATATTCAATAAAGCAGCTCAAGCCTTTCTCATTTGCATTTATCACCGGTCTGAATCCCATCTTTCAATTATCATCCTTTGTTAAAAGGCTTTATTCCGCTTGTCAGACGTGACTCATCATTGGGTTTTCCCCCACAATGTTAGGCTGATGTATCCTAAGCGTTGGAGAGCCAGGAGCAAGTCTGAGGCGGTAATGAGTTTGTGTGAGAAGACGGGGTCAGGACACTGTGTGTGTGTGTGTGTGTGTTAATTAATCTGTTCCCGGGTGGGAGGAACTGAAGCGAGATGATGAGATTTAAGAGAGTAAATGGGTGTGCTGCACTCGGGCTGTCCTCTGTTGAGTGAGCGAGTGGGGTTCGAGAGGATGGGCAAATGGCCCGTCGCCATAGTAACCAGATAACTTCCCGAGCCCCAAGTCACTCAGACACGACAAGCAAAGCCTGGAAACGTCAAACGGAGAACACGGTGTCCACACGGCATCTTCGAAATAGACAAAGGTAGATAATCTGAGATTTACATATGCATGTAAATGTGTGTGCTTTTATCATGCTAGCTGTAAATATATATATATATAAAACTTTCTCATTCCATGGCACCGAGCCTGAGATGTGACTACTCTGATTGCATCAACACCTGCCAGTAATATATTGTTAGATCCAAAAGCCCGCTTTGAGGGAATAGCACCTGTCTGTGCATCCTGCACCACTGTCAACTCGTCTCAGTGCGCGCATATAGGATCTGCTTTATTTTTTCCAAGGGACCCTCTCGGAGTCCAGGTGTGTGCCAGATCTGCTGTCTGTGCCCGGGGCTCCCGATGGCATCCAAGCCCCCCCGTGGTAATCAGCCCACTCTGCCTGCTGTTGCAGCCTGCCTCCTCCTCCTCCTCCTCCTCCAGTGGCTCGTTTCAGAAACATCTGGTGGTTTACATGCAGCACACACCACCTGCCAGACGCCTCGCAGGCAGTGGCTCTGCTCGCACCCCTCGAGTCTGCCCCAAAACGATGCGACGACACAGAAATTACCAGGACTATCTAGACAAACCGGAGCCGTGAAGACTACTGTAGGTAAAAATGCTGAGAGTTGTCAAGCTGATGTTTCACCAGATGCAGTTTTGTGAGCAGAATGCCTCGTCATGACAAGGTGGGACAACATCTGGGAGGGTTAGTTCTCTTTCTGAGATGAACGATTTCCCAGTAAGCCAGTCACCGAGGCCACGTCAATAAAATCGCAATACTACTTTCCGAGTTTCATAATGAACATTGACATACAAATGTCTCTGGTAAATAAGAAATAAAACAAATTGTATGCAGCAGTTAATCTGATTTAATCATAGAAGCACAAGGCGTTAACATATTCGTATTGCATTTTTTCTTTTCTTTTTCTTTTTAATCAAATAACATTTATAAAACTATTGTGCAAAACAATGTTCTTTTAATCTTCTTCAAAGGCTCTGCACCAGTGGATAGTCATAGTCCTCTTAAATTAGGAAATATAACAAGTATGCATAATTTAAAGAGCAAGTTGTAAGCTTATACACTAAATGTACATTTTTACACAAACCTGGATTTTAAGTGCCCCTTAATCACTGATAAAGAACAAGGCAGCTTTTACAATCAAGAAAAATCAATGGGATTAAGGCAAAAATAATAATTATATACCGGTATATATATATATATAGGAGGAATGAACATTTGCTGTTTGGCAGGTTCTTTTAAAGGAGCTTTCCCAGGCTGTTTTATGGTTTTACAAAATGACAAGGGTATATTGAAATCTGGACACGACAGGACAGGACTGTACAAATGTAACAGTAAAACTTGTTGAACATGCAGTCTACCAGCAAAAAAAAAAAAAAAAGGAAAATAAAAATAAATACAATAAAGTTAATACATTTCAAGTCATGTTATTAAGTTGTCCTTCTAGTCAAGAGATTCACAATGATCATGTAATAACCAGACCTCTGCTATCTAACAGCCGTCAGCTAATTGCGCTGAATGAATATCTTTGACCTACATTATATTCTTAAGTGAAATGAATGTTTCTGTTTTTTGAAATACATAGAAATTAGTATTTTCTTTTTTAAATGGGCTGCATAAATGTAAACACCTTGTGCTGACAATTTTAACAGTAGTTCATGCCATTATTTTTGTTTTAGCACGTCTTCAGTATTTTCTGAAACCGTTTTAACATCCAGTCTGAATATCTTTTCCAGTTGGACTACTGCGCTTTAGTGTTTCTCTACTTCACACACATACAGCAGATGATCCTCTGGAGACTTCCCATGGGTCTTGCTGAGGTGAAGCTTGATGGCGTGCTTAGTGGCAAATTTACGAACGCAGAGCTGGCAGCGGTACACCGCCCCATTAGTGCTGCAGTCAACTTGTGATTGTGGAGAAAGGAAGGACTCCAGGGGAACTAGTTTCTCAGACAGAGTGTGAGGGTCCCTGACAGTCTGTTTGGGGGACAGCTTGGCCAGATCCTTGATTTTGAACCCTAGGTGTGCTTCCAGGTGGCTTACATAAGCTGCTGGGGTTCGGATCTGTGAGGCACAGTCACTACAGAAGAACATAGGCTGACCAGATTCCAGGTTCTTGAGAAACTTGGTTCTTCCTGTCCTCCTTAGCTGGTACTTGACATTAGCCAACCAGTGGCTGATGGTAGTCATGGACAGACCTGTAAAACGAGACACATGCATTCTTTCCTGTGGACTGAGGTCGTTGATAATGTACTTCCCCTCTGATGTTTGCTTCAGGCTCGAGGCAAACTGGGCCTGCAGAAGGAGGAGGTGCTGTGGATTCCAGTTCGAGTGGCGACCTTTGCGTTTGTGACCATGCAAGGACATATCGTCGTCGTCGTGAGGAGAAGCCAGGATCTCAGATTTATCTGTGACCCGGGACCGTGAGGGAGGCTTTGGGACGTGCTGGGACTGCGTCAGGTTCCTCAACATGTCTGAAATATCTGACAATGCATTTTCATGGAGGGGGCTGCTGGATGTGTATGGGGAGACAACAGTTAGCTTTGCAGGAGTAACAAAAGAGGAGGGAGAGATGGAGGAGGCTGTGGATGAAGGAGTAAGGGGGGCTGAACCAACAGAGCCTCCTCTATTGCTCTTCCCCTTTGTGAGGTCCATAGGCTCATCATCGGTTGCCTGGCAAAAGCTATTATCGACTCCACTCTCCATCTTTTTGGTCTGTGTGGGAGGAGCGGCCACAGCCGCCCTTTCGGCCATGGTCTGGTTAAGCCTGGAGAGCAGGCTCAGGGGATCTTGGCTTGGCAAGGAGGGCTTGGCTGCTTTCCCCAAGTGAATGTTCATTACTGACTGAAGAGCACTTAGAGGGTTGACAAAGGGTTGCTCAGGAGGAGCATGGCTAGTGATAATGGTGGTGCTGCATCTCAGTGCAGTCGTGAGCGGGGACGCGACAGCCGTCTCTCTCTTGGGGTCCATGCATGGGGATGCTCTATCCCTGTGGCTCCCCCTGTCGCTATTGGCTGGCGTGACAGACCTCCATTCCCGGGGCGAGTCAGCCTCTGCCTTATGAGACTCTTCAGCCTCACTTCTGCAGGGAGAGAGATGGGTCTCCGTCTTGGGAGACAACTGCTTGACCCTTTGCTCTACTTTTGCCACTTTCTCCGTCACTTTCTTCACCAACTCTTCCATTGCCTGGAAGTTGTTGCTGGGAAAAGGGGAGGACTGACTAAGAGGTGGAGAAATGAGAGGCTGGTTCTTTCCAAGGGAAGACAGTGAGCCATCCCCTCCATTGAACAAGAATTTCATCGTGGAATTCTTCTCCACACTTCCCGTTTGGAGCTTGAGGGCACTGGGAAACTGGTACGCTGCGTGGATACTTGGGTAACCCCCCCAGCTTGGATTCCCACTCTGAGCCTTGTTAATGGCTGAAGTCACAGTGTTTTCCAGACATTTAAGAATATCAAAGCCCCCCTTGGGGCTCTCCTTCAGGTCCTCCTCAGTAAGATAATTATACATCGATATGTCATACTTCTCCTCCTTCTCCGCATCCTCCTTCTTGCCAACTGAATCAGTGACTTGCTTCCCACTCCCAACAGACTCCTCCTGCTGACCGCACTCCTCCTCGACCTCCTCCTTCTTGATCTCTTTTAGAGGAGGGGAGGTGGCAGGTGGGGTCGTAGCAGCCTGAAGAGGCGGCGGAGAGAAGGCTGTTGGTGCGAGTGGAACCGACTGGACCCTCGGTTCAGTAGGCGTGGAAACTCTCCCCTGACTAGGAGAGATGGCCTCAGGGAGGGTTTTAATTCTCTTCCCCACAGAGCTGTTGACCCTCAGGAAGTGTCCCGTCACCATCATGTGGGTTCTCAGCTCTTGTAGCGTGTTGTGGGAACTTCCGCACTCCATGCATTTGAGAATTTGGAATTTGTTGGATTCAAACTGCCAAGCATAGCTGGCCCCGTTCTGGTGGCCATGGCGGTTATTGTGGGAGCTGTAGGGGCTTGGGGAAGGCTTCTGTGCGAGTTCACTCTGGTCGGTTTGTAGATGCTTAGCTTTGGGGGTTCCTTCTCGTGAGCGTGGGGAGGCAGTAAGGTCCAACCTCATGAATCCCCTTTTCTTAGAAGACATGATTTTAGCTGCCACGGGAGCCACGGGCTCCTTTAGAGGCACTTTCTGGTAGTGCTTGGTCTTGATCATGTGCACACTGAGGTCCTGGAGGGATTCGAAGGAGTGGCCACAATACATGCACTTCAAAACTTTCTGAGCGTCCTCTTTGCCCTCCATCTCCATTAGTGACCGCTTACGAGGTTTAGACCAGCGTTTGCCGCCGCCGCCCGCCCTATCGTGGTTGTCATCCCGGTAGTGGCCCGTGTCGTTCATGTGAACAGTCAGCTCCACCAGGGTGTCGTAAGCAGCACTGCAGCCCTTACAGCGAAATTTACTGGCGCCGCTGAAGATGGAGCCGAACAGTTTGGGGTTTTGTCTGTGGAGTTGGACCGTACTGAACAGGCCGTGCTCGGACTGAGTCGGGTGACGGCTCTGGGCAGGATGCTGCTGCTGCAGAGTCTTTGCCACTGCAGACTGGTGCCAGTCATAGCTTCCGCTGCCGCTGCTGCTGCTGCTGCTACTGCTGCTAGTACTGTTGCTACGAGTCGGCTTCTCCGTGGAAGCTGCTGCCTGAGCCGTTGGTACAGCAGAATTAAAGTTCAGTGGTGACCATAAGGGGCTGCTCATGAAGCTGGAGTAGATGGCTTTCATTTGTTCCAAGGTGTCCATGCCTAGAGGAGGCGTTTTGGTAGCACCATTTGGAGATGCCAGGTTTCCATCAGCTTTTCGAGGGGGGCTCTCAAAATCTGAGAGGCAGTCACTGGTCTCACTCACATGCGACTCGCTGTCCACGTCTTGTCCGGAGAGCTCTGCGGCTCCAGCTGATTCCTGGTCACGCGTCTGCTCCTTGGCAGTCCCAACGCTTTGCTTCACAGAGTCATCTTTCATGGGAAGGTCATCCTGAGGGGCTGAGGACAGGTCATTTGCTTCTGCCTCCGCATTGTGCTCCGTCAGCTCCTCGGGAGAATACGCTGCAGGGAGAATGGAGACAGGGAGAAAGAAAGACACGAGTTAAATCGCAGGGAGTGAACAAGCTATGTTAGAATAACTGGAGAAAAAGTTTCCCCTGCTACGTGGTGCCCGAGGACTCCCAGGGATAAATGAGCCATCTGTGTGGGAGCCTTTAAAGCTGAGCTGAGAAATTACAGTCATCCCATTTCACCTCATCAACCGTTGAGGTGTTATTTTCCTCTAGGCGAGCCTGTATTTATATACTACCCCAGCCACACGGAACTCATGCCCCCCCCCCCCCCTTTTCACTCCTATTGGAGGAAAACAAAAAAAAAAAGAAATATCTTGGCAAAAACATAATGCGCCATTTTATTTATCTCAGGGCGCAACAGCTTGAAATGAAAACTAAATCTGAAATTAATGAAGCCCAATCTCACTGTGGCATTCTCCTCTGGGGTAATAAATGAGTTGGATCAACCTCCATCTGTCAGTTAATATGTCTGACGCCTCTTCATCTGCCTCTTCTCTGATTACACACACACACGCCATCATGAATTCCATGAAAAGGACGTCAGAATTGTGCTGAAGACATTTTTACATATTGAATAGACATCCCACAGTGCGATCTCCACCGAAGTGAGTTCATTAGATTGTAATAAGTGTGTGAAGCCAAAACTCTTGGTTCAAACTTCAATCTGAAGTTGAAGCGACGCCCGACGCTCTGATCACGTCAAGCAAACAAAACACAAACTCGTTTCACTTCGAACCAACAAAAGTTAATGATCGAAACAAACCGAGGAAAAAATTAGATCATGGGAAGCTTGGGATACAGTGACAAGCGGCAACATAATGACAATGCATCAGTGAGATGTCACTTGAGTGCACACACACACACACACACACACACACGTTGAGATACAAGTCTGTGAATTTGTGCTTGCGTGAACTGCCCATACATAAAATAGACAAACACTCCCTTCTCTCCTGTGCTAGTGAGCCTACATCCCCCAAAATGACCTACAAATCCCCTGCCCCCCCCCCCCCCCCCCCATACAATTCTCAGCTCCATCATTTTCTGTCAACCTCAGAACTCACCAAAAACAAAAACAAATAAACTATGACAATTAGAAAATTGCATTTAGACATCCTAAACGCAGACAAATGCCACGGAAAGACGGTGTAGGTAGAGTTAGAATGCGGCTCTCACGCAGTCGGGCCTAATCACGTAGGTACACACACACACACACACACACACACACACGCACACACACACACACACACACACACACACAGTCCACTACCCATGCACCCATCCAGTCTAAACAAAAATGTCATCGCTGAAATAACTCTCATTTCCAGTGCTAACAGCCAATCTCTAAGCAGCCATGTGGCTGGCGCTGGTCTGATTTGGGCCCTGGGGGGGCAACAGTCAGCAGGCAGCCCCACTGAGAGGCCAACCTAATGGAGACCTGGCAGGTGCGGGGCCACTCTTCGTCCTCCCTGAGATTTGATTTGTCACCGGGTATCCATTACCTGCCATTCTCCGCTGATAGGCCCCGACAGCCTTGATCAAAAGATGTCGTCGGGGGCCCCCAGCCCGCTTGGCAGTCAGTGGCATGTCGTTTGTAAAAAAGGGCCAAGCAGGGTGTAAATAAAATGACATGATCACTTCCCCGGCCCCTCATGTTCTGGACACAATTATGATAATGTGGATGTGGAGGGAAGGGGAGGGGAGGGGGTCTGGGAGGATGGAGATTGGGGCGAGGAGGTAAATCGCTCACACTTGGGCAAACACGCAAGGGCGATTTCTGACTGCCACCAGCGCTCAGACAACGGCTCACTCCTACTTACTTTTGCTCTTCCTCTGGATGGCATTCATATCAGATTCTCATTTGAAAAAAAGGGATAATTTCATCCAAGACGGAGCAGCTAATGTTTTTGTTTTCTGTTTTTCTGGGCACACGAATAGCAGCTTGTATCAGATGAGCCTGTGACAAACTGTTTTTCCCACAAAGCTGTCCGGACCTCCTCCTCCTCCTCCTCCTCATCGTCAAGAAAATAAGCCATCTAAGCTAACCCCCACCATTTTATCATGGTATTAAAATAATCCATTTTATGTCATGCCATCAAATTCATAAGCCTTTGTCTCAACGTAACTGTTTTACATTTCATTCTTACCATGGTGCACTCTGTAGGCTGTTGTTCATTTGTCATTAAGGCTAGATAGCTATAAGAGAGGCGGAAAGAAGTCCAAAAGGACCATTTAGAAAACCGACAGAGTCTAGCCATGCTCCCAGGCAATTTAAAATGCAAAACAAAACCATTATGTCCAAGCACTATCTGTTAATTTAATCCCCAATGACTGATAATCCATCACACAGGGCGACAACCACATCCAATTATTCTCCATGACTTGACTGACAACAGAGGCGATTTATCAAGCTAATAAAAGGTGATGTGAGTATAGAGGCTCCCTTAGAATAAAAAAAGAAGAGGATTATGAATACAACAATACTCTTCAATGCAGTCTTAACTAATAACTGAGCATATGGTGTCGGGCCAATGTGTGTGCGTGTTCTCCGTTGCCATGTGGGGCAAAGACAAGAATCGTTAGGTTCCACGCATGATTTATTTTGGTATTTAACAAAAAATGGTGGGAGGAGTGCTTTCAGAGCAAACACAGACAAGTTGAAGAAAAAGAAAAACCTCTGACAAGCAGAAAAACATATTTCACCTTTAGTTACGCAACCTCAAACACACCCACACATAATTATAAATAAAGCTAGTCAGTCAGTTATGACACCAACTCAGATACCCCCACCCTATGCACACACACACACACACACACACTGTAGATGCAAGTGATGAGGGAAAACAGCGACATCTTGGCATGCAAGAGGCATTCCTGCAGAGTATCATTTTCATAAACATAAGGGCCGCAGACGAGGAGGGAGAGATCATCCGATAGAAATACTGCAGTGCTGCTTTGACGATCAGGAACAACAGACAGGGCAGCGACGCAGGGTGATTAAGCAGGAAGGTGCTGCGGCTGCCGCTAAGGGGCTGTTTCTCCTGGAGTGCTTCTGAAAGCACTTCCCCGGTTATTTGTATTCTTTTGATAGAACATTTTAAATACGCATGTTTATTTATTTATTTTAAAAAAAAATCTCAAAATCTTTGCACTTTTTTGTCTTGTCCAGATCATGACAGCTCCAAACAGAGAGATTTACAGTGAATGTGTGAACGCGTGCACAAGCCCATCCCAACTTTCTTAAAATCTGTCCCTTGATGAACGATGCGCATGCTTCGGGTTTGACCTCCACAGCTGGGGAAACAGTCTGTGAACTTGATCACACCCAGCAGCAGCGCGGTAAACAGGATGCGTCATTAAAAACGCTTACCTATGTCTGACCCTCACACTCTAGTGACTTGCCTGCTCTCGGGGAAAATAAAAGAGGCAACCTTGCCACAGGAGCTGTAATAGAAAAAAAAAAAAAAAAAAAAGGTTTGTGCTTTTACGACTACAACAGTTCAGCTATTCTTTTTCCTAAAAATAAAGGTTCCGTATCGACGGAGATGTCGGCATTTCTCTTTCTTCTGTTGAGATATTGTGAAACAAAGGACCTTTTTATAGTCGCATGGCATGAAGTAGCCTCTAAAAACGGTCTTCGATCCCATTGATGAACCAATATACCACCAATATGTACATTTTACACTAAACAAATTAAACTGGAGACATAAACACCCTGAATCAGATTTACAATGATTTTTTATATATATATATATATATATCTATTGCAAAGGTAATGTTTACACGGGGCTCATATCATGATTGCATCTCAGAGACTGTAACGTGCATGACTAAACTACGCTCCAGGGAGAGGAGAGGAAATTGTCCATATGGGTGCTTCCTTATACTTTAGTGTAAAGATTAGAAAGCATTTCTATCCTCTTCAGAAAACAAGAAACTGGAGATCACAATATATCCTTACTGGTTACATTTTTTTTTTCTTCTGACTTATGGAAACTGAGCTGCATTTATTTTATGAAAGATAACAGAAATTATTCATATTAATATCATGCTTATTTTTTATTAAGGTTGAAGAACAGAGGAAAGAACACTGAAAGGACTTGAAGGGTCACTTGATCAAAGGATGGAATAGAAATACTTTATTTATCCCAGACCTGGGAAATAAAGTGAAACTGTGTTACACCATGACGAGCGCTTCTTGACATGTGTGCTGTATTTCAACTGGACCTTGACGCCCTTAAACCAACACCGCCCCTCAGCAGGGGGGGGGGCTCTTGCTGACAGGAAACAGGCTCCAGAATCCTACAGGACAGGAAGTCACCTCAGTCTCAACCATGGAAATCTCAAAACCCCTGACTTCCAACTGGCTCGTTCAAATGTTCCTCAAGCAGAAACTGAAACTCTTTAAATAGATGAGAATAATCCGGTCCCTAAACAGCCCCATTCTGTCAACGCAGCAGCAGATCTGCAACATACCTAAAACGCCTCTCTGTTGTACACATTTGTCAAAGTATCACATTCAATTAAACTTTGTCCTCGCCCTCGTTTCCCTTTGATCCCCAGCGGGGCTGCCTGGAAGTCCCTGAGGAAAATATGCAACAGGTGATCTGGTGGCGTCTCGAAAAATTAACCTTGCTTCTGTCAATGTGACCGGACACGGAACATCCTGTGCGCCTGATTTTCTAGGTTATTAATGCACAGCATGGCTCCTAAATACGGGCCATGGAGTTACATCCGATCGCGGGTGTCTTCGTCGGTTTTTATTAGGCGTGTGTTCTTTACCCCCTGATGGCATTGTGAATACATTGTGTCCGCCAATTGTAGTGCAGGATGTGTGCTACGGGGAGATGGGAAAAACAGAGAGATCATTCTGGCCCCGGGCAAAGCTTAAGGCTAAACCTTGTCAATGCACGCCGTGAGAGGAGAGAGCGAGAGAGAGAGAGAGAGAGAGAGACAGAAAGAGAGGGAAAGGGTTTTGGGCGAGTGGAAAGAGACACACGGAATAAGATTTGATCCTCATGCGACTGTCGTGATGAGCGGGCGTCAAAGCCACCAGAGTCCCAGCCTGAAACCCGATGCAATAAACAAAATGGAAACAAACAACAATCAGAAATAAACGCTTCCTCGGGTACAGAAGCGAGACGCAGGAAGGTGGAGTGCCATCCCCACGTGCACAACGAGACAGTTGTGTCCAATAAAGCGCCGCCAGACTTCTCACATCTCCACTACCCTCCTCTTTTTTTTTGGGGGGGGGGGGGGGGGGGGGGGAGTTCTAAAACAAAAACGCCACGAAGCAGAACTGCTGTTCATTTCCCCATTCCATCAGCTATTTTATCCTCACTCAAAAATGTTGCTATAAAGGTCACCGCTTTGCATCAGCAGCGATAGACGAGCACGCCGAGTTCTCACGTCGGCTACAGTGTTTCTGTAGAGGTATGACAATTATGCATAACACGGCTTTACACCAAAACTGGTTTCGTCGCATCAGAGGAGACTTAAATGTGTCTAGTTGTCCAACCTATTTAAAAAGGAGCGACTACTTTGTTGTAGCCGTCAACATGATGGGAAAAATGCAGCGGGTCAAAGTGATGAAATGAAATAGGAAATAGAAACCAATTGTACAATAATAAAAGGTTTATATTTGTTTTCAAAAACTTAACTGAATGCAACTTTTCTCTTTGTCCGATGTGCTTACAGCCGTTTATGACTTTTAATGACATATATATATATATATAAATAAGAATGATGGCCGTCTCTGAAAGAAGCTAAAAAAGCATGAAGGTTTCTGCTGAATCCTGCCGTCCAGTGGGTCCGACATCAAGGATTAGGAGTTACAGTAAGTCCAAAGATCTGGTTTCACTCGTGAAACGTTTGATCACCCGATTGAACACTTCACATCCTAATCTTATTTAATGCTGATTGACAATGGCAGAGTAAAAAAACAGATCGTTAAAGATGAGAGAATTACCTTCAGAGTGCCTTGAATACCACCGAGAGGTTGTCGCACCGTAACACCAGGATGACCTTCTCCCAGGAGTCAGTCCACGGTGACAGAAGGCTTCGAAATGGTCAGCGTTTGCACTCTCAGAACAAAGGGATGGGTTCGGGTCTGAGATTTGCGGCTTGTACTTGCTACTATAGAACTGTAATTTTGAGTTAAATCTTTGGGTGGTGGCGGTGGCGGTGCGGGGCTGAAGAGAGGCAAGGACGAGGGCTTGGGAGTGGGACGGCCACACCCCGCCCACAATGCGCAGCTGCTGCCATGATCACCTAGCAACGAGGAGGTGATGGACGCAGCCTGAAGACGGATGGCCACCATAAATCACAGTTGCGGGTAGGAGGAGATAGCAGACGGAGAGGGGGAACAGGAAGAGGACAAAAGACTAGAGACTTTTTTTTTTTGCACTTCTCTGCACTTCTTGACTGCCCCCCCCCCCCCCCAATCACTGTACTCTTTTACTCATGATTGTTAAGGAACGACGCTGAACTGAAGCCTCTTCTGGGGTAAAGATAAATGGAAACTTTTAGGCAGCGATTACGCGCCGTTAGATTGGATCCAACGGGTTCAGAACGTATAATTGCAATAAACCCTTCAGCGCCGGGAGATTCTTCATGATCCCACTAACTTTTTCAAGATGATGATGATGATGATGATGATACAGTATACCTTTTCATAAAAGGCAAGCCCCTCCAGGCAAGGCAATCTGGGAAGTGTAGTTGCGGGATAAGCGTCCCTGGGCTATCTGATTATGGCCCACTGCTGCGGCGCTGGTGTCTAGTAACACTCAGAGAGAGCGCTCAGCCATCCATCACACAGCGAGTGTCTTGTCTGAGGCTTTCCACCCTGCTTCTCCCCGTCCTGGCTCTCCAGTTACAGCCATACACGGCTGGCCTAAATAATACGCTTCATGATAAATGGCACTATAAGCCTGGTATCCATCATTAATCTGATTTTTAAAGAAGCATCAATCTCAGAGAAAGCCTGTTAGGGCCACAGGAGAGCAGAGCAGCTCGGGTTCATTTAAAGGCCAGCCGGCTGCATGAGTGATACCTGTCAGCCCTGTTCATCAGGGAGCCGTGCACGGCTGCGCACGCACACACACACACACACTCCATTAAACACTAATGCCATATGGCCACGCATGTGCTCAAACACATAAACTAAGTTTCACAGCACTCCTACGCACGTTTGCCATGCATATATTATGAGCACAGCAACATACTTGTTGGACTTGTATACGCACAATGTGCCCCCCCACCCCCCCATTTATAGACATCTCAAGACATGTCATGGAAGATCGATGTGTCAGTCATCAAAACACAAGTCCGTGTAACTCAATCCTCTCTGTCATCTCGCAAAAATCTTCCCTCCCAAACACTTCTCAGGAAAACTTACTCTTCCCTGGAAACGCACACATCGCCCTCTCCTTCTCATACGCACATTTAAAGACAGCTTCTCCCTTCCCCTGTCCCTCTCCTCTCCTTCCATTTCCTTTGTCTTGTTTTCCCCTCTTTCAATCGTTCTCTCTCTCTCCCTCCCTCGCTGCCCCTGCCCATGCACCTCCCTTCTCTGCGTGTCTGGTAAAGCCCGTTTGATAAATGACACACGTCACCATGTCAGGAGCGAAGGGTGGGTTAGTGATAAATGGCTTTGTTGAAAAGGAAATCGCCTCTCTGGCATGGCCGGGCTATTCTCCTCCCGGATTGGGTTTCAGGACCCCTGAAGACCGGAGCAGCTCAGTTTCCCCGAAAAGAGAACACATCCAACTGAGCTCTGACGCTCTCTACCTCTGGGAGGGGTGGGGGGGTTCAGCCTGTCCCAATTGTCGCCACAGTGCAGCTGCATCTATCACAACAGCGGTGGGACTATTTTTATAAAGCCTCCGACTCGGTGCCCAGACAGCAGCCCCGGCTGAAAGCACATTGAGAGTTGAAAGGAAAGCGGTTTTCGGTTTGTGACATCACAACAGCACTAACGCTCCTCGCTCTCTCCTGGAGCCCAACCCTGTGGGCTTGACATCTGCCAAGTGTGTGCTAAAAAGCAGAGAAGGCCCATTTAAGTGCCCCCACTCTTCTCCTTCTCCTCATCGTCTCCACAACTAGCACCCCCTACTCTTCTTCCTCCTGCTCCTCCTCCTCCAAACTCTTTTTCTTTTCTCTTACAGTCTCTCTTTCATTCACTTTCTGGCACGGTGGCGCTGCTATCATTACACGGGCGGGATTTATGGAGTCAGGCCGATGGCAAAAACAAAAAGGCATCTGTCAATACCTGTGGGAAGCACTCAGTCAGTCCCCCCCCCCCCTTTTCACGGGCGCTCACTGCCTCATTAGGTATGCACTTATCAGACACATAGATCACAGACGTGACTCAACCTCGCCGGAATCCAGCCACAGGACTTGCATTAGCGAGGCCTGAACAGTCACCATGCTCTCACCTGCAAACACCACCGAAGGAGGCTTATTGTCGATAAAGCTCGCAAACGTCCCTCCGACAACTAAAGCCCAACTCCCCCCCCCCCCCCCGCTTCCGTAAGGACGTGCTTTTCACACATTAACAGCAGGAAGGCAGACAGATATAAAAAAACACAGCTTACTTCATTTCACTCGCCCAGCCACAACATATGCGCATGTGTCTTCATCATGCTCTGCCAATGCGCGAGTCACACAAAATGATTGTGTCCCGTGTGTGTTGTGTGTTTATGAGTGGAAAGTTCTGTGGGTGACAAACAAATGGGAAGAAAGGACGAGTCTGAGCATCACGGAAGGCTGACGCAGTCCAGAGTCACGGACGGACCGGAGTGGGTGGTCTACGGTTACAGTTCCCGTCATCGCCATCAAAATCCAAACCGCACACGCACACGCACACGCACACACACACACACACACACACACACACACACACACACACACACACACACACGTGACAGCTGCCTGTCTAGCTGCTGTAATCCTGACCCTGCGGTAAGAAGAGACTGTAGCGTTGGAGCCCGGCCCAAATCAGAATGAAGCCCCACCTTCCGACACCAGACACACACACACACTGACACACACTGACACACTGTACAGGTCAGGCATTCCAGTGAAATAGCTGCAGCTTTAGCCACACCGTGTAACGCCAATGTTGACTTCCTGTTAAATTGGTGGAGCATTTCAACTTTGTGCAGCCACCTCAACAGCTTCGGGGGAGGGGGGGGGGGGGGGTCACAAAGGGAGGAGGGAGGCCTGTAATTCCACAGCTTCTTTCCCGTGCTTTGCGTGGCTAGAGCTGCCCTCGGTTGTTAAGCGCACTCAGACCTGACCCAGGTAGGCAGGCCCATTTGTCACCTGCAGCGGAAAATTGAGTTACGGCACAACCAAAGGCGAAGCGGCTCTGTGTAATATCAAGTTGATTACATCAAAGTGGTGGCAAACCTCGTTGGGCCGGGCACCCCGAGCTTGTCATCTCCAATCACAGGGCCTGTCAGGACTCCATCAGCCTGGCGGCTAATTGGACCACCGCTAATGAAGCAGGCTAAACAAGTTTTCTACTGCGGAGAGAGAGAAACCCTCTCAGACAGAGGAAGGAAAGAGGGAGCGTGTGGTGGAGAGACAATGAGAGAGCATGGCAATGTGTATGTGTGTGTGTGTGTGTGTGTGTGCGTGGGTGTAGTGGGTAGTAGGGGGGGGATTTTTCATGCAAGTCTCAAGGTTGCAGTGGGCTGACTCTCCCCCTAAGTCCCTAATCAAGGCCCATCATCTGTCATCCTTTCTTTGCTCTCTCTATCACCATGCTCTGTGCTGCAATCAATTCATCATCACCCTTTGTGTGCCACTGAACAGTTGACAACTTTATAACTTGCAGCTGCACGGGCTGACTGACAGGGGTGGAAGGGGAGAATGAAAGAAAAATGAATAGATGAATGAATGAACAAAGAAGTGTGGTTTCAGGGAGAAAAAGTTGTTTTCTAAAAACACAAAAACCGATCCACATTACGGCCTTTATCCCCCCCGTTCGTCAACAGAGAAACGGCAGTGCAAGCAGGGAGGAGAGAGTCAAGAGGAGACGAGACGACGGAGAGAGAGAGAGAGAAAAACATCCTTCCCACTGATCTGAAATCAGAAAGCTTTCAGTCATTCTTTATGTGCTCCCCGCGGCCACTCTGAGCCAGTGAGCGTGTACATTAGGGCTGGGGCATTTTGATGAAATAAAAGCCTAGGCCAGCTTATGGCTGAACAGAATGGGAGCACTCACTCAGCCTGTCTCTGATTGACCATTAAAGCCATTGATGAATGGGGCTGTCAGGGGAGAGACAATTAAATCAAACATGAAACAAAGCCGTTGTGACGGCCCGGTCTGACGGAGCAAACCCATTCCTCCCCTCCGTTACATAGCACACGGCTCCTTTTACAACCTCTAACTAATGTTCCCCCTAATTTTTCATGCGTCTGAGCAAACTCCCTGAGCAGTCCCTTGGACAACTTTAAGCAACATTATAATAATACATTTTATTTTCAACGCACTTTACATTTGAAAGCAAATCCCAAAGTGCACAATAAAAATAAATAACATAAAAACAAGTGATAAAAATCAACAAATAAAACAGATAAAATCAACAAGCAAAGGATGCGTGTACTGTGGTCCGGCGAGAGTCCTGGAACTCCGATTACAATGGCGTCTATTAGATGCGTAAAAACATGTGAAATCTCATCATTAGCCGGAGCAGCCAGTCACCGGACACTCACTGACGCACAGTGGAAAATAGCACAGAATGAATCTTTACGTGTTTATCTTATTTTCAGTTTAGGTTGGATTTTTTTTTTGTGCGCAACGTAGATTTTCGCTGCGCGAAGGCCGTCTCAGCTGTGCGTAATTACGCACGAGCGCACCTTAGAGGGAACGTTGCCTCTAACCCACTTCCCCCCCCCCCCGCCTCCTGTACCCACTATTTGCGTGTGTATGTGTGTGTGTGTGTGTGTGTGTGTGTGTGTGCTTTCAAAGTGAAGACGTGTGTGATGTTCTCTGCTGGAAATGTGTGTGGGTTTGTGTGATGTCACAGTTCAACCACTTTGTCATCCCGTTCTTTCACTCGTTCATAAGCGACAATCAGAAAAAAGAAAGAAAAAAGAAAGAGAGCGAGTAAAAAAAAAAAGTACACAGGGCCTTTCAAAGTGGTTTAAACGTGACGTCAGAGGCCTGTAGCACATGGTGGGAAGTGATTTTCTGATGCAAATCGGGAAGGATCAGATCAAAGGCGCGTGACAGCCGATCAATCAACCGTCAAATCAGACATGGCAACTGTCGATTGCGGCTCCTTCCAGCCCATGAAGCTCCTTTTGTCTGGAATCAAGTTGTTTATTTTATCCCAAGAAAAAAAAAATGTGCTCAGAAGTCGAGCTTTTTCTGCCGATTGTGCCAAGAAGTTATGCGCTCGGATCACATGCGCACAAAGCCCCCCCCCCCCGTGCCCCCCCCCCCCTTATGGCACGCCTCGAAGAAAAACGCTGGTTGTTTCCGATGGGCTTTACGCTCACACGTCAAATGATCGCAGTTACGATCAGTAAACTATCAGAGGAGCCAATCGGAAGCGAGTTTAAAAGCCGTCAAATCCATCCGACGCGTCTCAAAGCGAAACCGCAGCTCAGATTGTTGCGTTACATAAAACAGGATTACAGTTTCTACGTGGACGCGCAGAGTGACAAAAGCCAAAATAATCCCACAAAGTGCAAAAACGGAAATGCGGTGACTGAAGAGTGGAGGCTTTCCAAAACAAAGGCAGTTTGAATCTTATCTCTTACGCACGGTCATCTTGGATTCACGTACCTGCTGCGCGCTTTGGTGCTTCTTGCTTCCTCCGCGGCATTCTTTTTATTTGGAGGGGATTTCCTTGAAACTTCTCTTTAAAAAAAAAAAAAAAAAAAAAGAAGCAATATACCGTCTCTCACCGTATCCGGGAAGATCCACCTCTACTCAGCAGCGACGCACGCCTTCGTGTCGGAGACGGCACAACGTCGCGCACTCCCGGTGCAAAGAAACACTCAGAATCATCGTTACGGAGGAGGAGCAGCCTGCGAGGGGGAAAAAGTCGGCGGAAAAATAAGATCAGGAAGGTTGTTGGGAAGGGAATTTATTTGGTGTGGTCGGGCTGGGAACGACAGCGCTGATCTCCAGCGTCCATCTCGGCTGCTGCCTGGTCTGGCAACGCGCAAAGTTGAGGGATAAGGGAGACGGACGCGTCACTCACAGCAGGAGAATGGGCAAACCCACCGCCCCGTTAACTCTTTACTTATCACGGAGGGGCGGACACCACGCGTGTCTCCGCCCACCTCTGCTGTTCGCATCAAACGCTCCACGAGCTGCTCACTATAACATCCAGTGTAATGATAATTACCAAAATCCCACAAAACAATCAGATTGAAATTAAATTCACCAGACTAATTTATCTGCAGTGAAACACCACATATTAAATGATCACGATGAGATATTAGTTGTTGTTGTTGTTTTTGTTTGTTATGTTTTGTTGTTTCATATCTTTGTGTCATTATTATTGCTCCTCTTCAATCTGTTTTAAAGTGTTCATAATTGTCATAGTGGGCTCAACACCTGTTGAGATGTTGCCTTAAAATGTAATCACGTTAATGTGATAGATTTGACTTCTGCACATATCAATAGCAATTAAAGTATTAATCATCGATTGATAAATCAATGTAAAAAACAATAATCAGTTGGAACGGTATCGGCATTGAAGCGCCTGAACAGTCAAACGGTGTCTAATGTACACAGACGCGTTTAAAAACATCAACTGTGTGGAGCGATAAGCCAACGGGACAGTTTGAGTAAAGAGGCAGGCCAAAGCCTGTTTTTTGAAATATACAAAATCAATAAACAACATACAAGCTATGATACACCAGTAATGTAGCTATTGCAGTGTGAATGGGGATCAATAAGTAGGATCCTTTTTTGTCAGTAGACAGAGTCTGGGGGTGATTAAGAATATTAATAGTGAACAGGTTCTTAAAGTGTGCAGAAGAAAAACAAAAACAATATTCTTCATGGAAATTATATTCCATACATGTGAGAAATAATAATACAGAAGAGAAAAGGGCTTGTAAATAATAATAATAATAATAACATTAAATAAAACAACATCTACATTTATCCACCATTTAAATCTGGTGGATCTGTGTTTTTAGTTTCAATCCACACCAAGCTGGACAAGCTCATATAAATAAACCTTCTGCCTTCAAACACAAAGGAAAATGTTGGCATGGTAAAAACCGTAATCTTCTTGTCAAAGATACTAAAATGTAACTCTTTGCATTATTATTACTATTCAAATTATAATACAAAATAATTTGTTGTCATGTTAATTAAATGAAAAAACAACAACAACAACAACAACATTCCCATGCATTCGGAATTGGTTTATTGGGTGTCTGTGGAAGACATTGTCATGTCCTAGAAACATGTCCCAGATAATTTGACGGCACGTTATCGTGCTGCAAGCAGCCATAAGAAGATAGATGCACTGTGATTATAAAGGGTTGGACACTACGCTAGGTCTTAGCATTTAAATGATTCTTATCTGATGCTATATATATATGCATCTAACATGTCAATGAATATATCTCTCACACCATCGTAACGCCGTCTCCAGCCAGAACGGTTGACACAAGACATGATGAATAATTGCTTCCTTGTTTCCACAAAATTCAGACCCACTTTCTACATTCAACGTTGCATCAGATATTGAGACTCGTCAGACTGGGTAACAGTTTTCCAATACTCCCATTGTTTTGTTTTTTTGAGCCGGTGCTCCATGTTGTCTTTGCTTACTGTTCCTATTTGAAATTCCTTCCATCCATCCATCCATCCACTGCTTATCTGGGGCCGGGTCACAGAGGCACATTCTCGTTATTTCAGTACTCAGAAAATTCCAGTACTGTATATCATCATTCAGCATTTCATTCATCACCATTAATGTTTGGTTTAACATTCAGAAGATCATCATGAGGCTTTTTGTTGCTTCCACAAGATTGACTGATTAGATAATTGCATTAAAGATTATAGTTTAACAGGTGTCCCTGATAGAGTCTGCAGTATGCAAAAAAATAAAGATCAAGCAACTCCTTTGATGCTGCCCCTCCATGCAAACACGCATACTACTTTTTCTGTTGCTAATTTAATGTGGACAGTTAAATGTTAGCTTTCATCTGACTGAAAATATCACCTTCATAAATCTACATTAGGATGAGCTCAGGTGAGTCTTTTTTGTCAAAGTGTTTTTACCACTTCCTGTTCGCTATTTCTTGAGATAGCAGCATCTCTATCTATGGGATGGTCTCCTCTTCTGCCTCTGAAAGCTGCAAGACATTCAAATACTAAAACATACTCAGTACTGCACATATAAAACACACACACACACACACACACACACACACACCCTTCCTCAGAGAACAAGAATTAAAGTCGTCTCTGATCAGGACTCACCCCTGCCTCCTGTCTTCTAAGAGGCAGAGTCCCTGTCACTTTAACAACATGAAATTACAACCCAAATGGGATGTCAAGGGTTAGCAGTGTCTCTAAGAGAACTATGCGAATATATTTCCTCCTGTGGACTTGCCCCCATCTTGACCTCCCCCAGAAACAAGAAGTAACCCGATGATTGGCGTTTTTACAGCCAAATTAAACTGCCTCGCCGGCTGCTGAAGACAGGAGTAGAAAGCAGCTGTTCCTAAATTAGTGAGCCATCATCGTGACAGAAAGTAAGGGGGACATGGTGTCACCCAGCTACTGTATCGATTAACCCATAAATAGTATATGGCCTCCACACTGACTTCCCCAGGCTTAAACTGTAAATGGAAGTTATCTCAGCTGTGCATCTGTCTCTTCTGTCTCTGTGCATTATGGCCTTGCTATCTACAGACTGCAACCTGGCTGGGTGGATCGCGGATCAAAGAGAGATCAGAAAGCATGTAGCAACTGGAATGCAAATAGTATTTTGGGTGCTTTTAGTTCTTTATTCTTATTATACTGATGGAAATGTGAAACAATGTTTTTTTTAATCCAATATAAATGAAAGCAGCTATCGAATCATGCACCCCTTCATTGTTTATGGAAATTCAATTGGATACTTGAAGTGAGTATTAAAAATAAGAGCCAAGCATAGTTCTCCCCTTTGTCAGGTATCCCCACTGCATGCTTCCCCTCTTCTTGCTCTTGACACCAACATCATCATGAAACAGGAACATCTGTCAAGCAAGCATTGATTTGCACAAAACATTTCTCAATCAATCTGAAAGCTGAGATTAAAAATTAATGAATGCATTTTATTTTGGTTGACTTTTCACTAAGACAGAGACAAATTAAAATATTTCAAAGGCTTTGTAACCTAAAGGGGGCAGGTGGAAGCAAACCTGCCCCTTTTCTTACAATAACATCCAAAAAGCTTCTCCTCCTCAATACATTTTTATAGCAATCCAATTATTTTGGAAAGTACTCAATATATATACATTATACACATAGGTGTACATTTATACATATATATATATTCACAAATATAAACATTGTCTTCTAACCTTATAAACAATATTTACCGATTACAATTTTCTTGTAAATTGGTTTTAGCAAAAGATTCCCAGAAATACTTATTTTAATTTGATAGGGACAATCGTCATAAAGCATGAGCTGCCTCTATTTTCTATTGAAAGACCTTTCCAATTCATAGCCTCCAGAACACTCAAGAATTCATTGCGTTCTACTTTTCACTTCCAACCTCTCTGCAGGAGGCAGGACTCGTGACATACATGTATGCAGCTCTCATTTACGACGCTGTTCAGCCTTTAGAGGCGTGCTGGATGTGAGCCGTCCACACCATCAGCTGGTTCTGTTCAGAGGGTCACCCTCAGTCCCATTAAGCAGAAGGATCAGTCTTTCATGTGGAAAAGCGTTGCCGTTACTCTTGAATTTTTCCATTGAATAGGCTTTCCATTTATCTCCTGCAGACAGATAAAGGTGTTTGTCCGTGTGCATGCTTTGCTGGTTTATCTGTGTATTCATGTGGGTATATGCTCATGTGTGGGAGTGGGTGTGTAATGCATGGCCCTGTTGAGAAGAATGATTACTTTATTCCTGCACTTGTAGTTGCTGTGGCGGCCAGAGCTGTGTCTTTGGGCAGCTGTATGGATGACTTGAGGAGGTCTCCATCATTCATAAAGCACACTCTTACATGTAGAATTGATCTAGCAAAGAAACAGGGTGGCAATAGCAGTTCATCAGTCTTCCCCGACCACAAATCACTCCCCCCCTGGGGAGATGTGACACCATTGTCAGTGCAGCGGTCCCCTCGGACAACAGAAGGGGCAGGGCAGAAACCCTCGCTCCAAAGTGCCCGGTGAAATGTGAGCTGTGTGAGTGAACATGCTGCAATCTGTAGAGTAGCTGCATCCAGAACAATACATATATGAAGAGTATAATACGTTCTTCAAGTGAAAATAAATAAATTAAGCATGGATTTTCTATATTAACTGTCACACTTTGGTGTATCTGTGGTAGAGACATTAGAATCAACATATGGCACGTCTAATAAAAGGGGAGGGGAGGGGGGGGGGGTCGCTATACGTTACCTGTCATTTTTCAAGACACTGATTAAATTTGAAACTGTACCTGTGCATTAGGTGCTTAAGTCAAACAGGTTTTTATAAAGGATGCATAATTAAAGCTACCTTTACTCATAGTGTTTAATATACGCATCTCTGCCTATTAATAACCCACTTCATTAATTTGTATGAATTGGCTATGTATGGCACAAAGTAATTTCCACCCCTGCAAAGAGAACTGGTGAGATGAAGCTCTTGCCTTTGGCCTTGGATTGCACATTACACTCATCTTACATTAGGGAACATGCATCTCCTTCTCGTTTCCCCCCCTCCTCCTACCTCCTTTTCCCTCCCCCCCGCCTCCTCCTCCTCCTCCTGATCCTTGTCCTCATACCGTTTTGACTTTGTCATTGATCTTCATTCTAAAATAATCTCTTATCATTTCTCATTGTAAGCCTGCAGAGAAACCTTTCGCAGATTCCAATTCATTAGCTTCACACTGAAAATAGAAAAGCTCAGGGAAATGTGGACATGTGGTGAAGGCTCCACGGTAAGCACCTTTAAAATATGTCCGCCGATTCACCTTAAACACTCCTAATCTTTCTTTGAACCTTCAATATGCTACAGATCTCTCTTTTGGGGACATTTGTGCCCTTAGGCATGGACCTCTCACTATAAAGACATTACTTCTCAGCCTCATGCTGTCCCTCCTCCCTGCTCTCCCCATTTCGACCCTGTCCTCTATTATTAAGCTGCACAGCTCATTGAAAATACTAAATTTACTAACTTAATGGGTCAAGCTTTGAAAAGGTCTCCTCAACATTTCTCACTGTTACTCCCCAGACAGCAAACAAACAGCCGTTTCCCAGGAAGGAGAGGAGAGGAGCGGAGCGTTGTCTGCCAGACGACAGAGGGTTTTGTAACTCTGTGGTAAATGAAAAATCTGACGCGGTTCATCCTTTGCTGGTGGCGGACGATTCCACACGGTTTCAATTAGCACTCTTCTGATTGTTGAGGCAGAATTCAGACAATTGATCAAGTCTCTCCTCTTCCCTATTAAAATATTCAGGTAGATTATGAATGGTTACACCCTTATCTATTTATAGCTTCTTTATTGACAGTATTACATTTATATGGAGTCAAGGTGAGGAGATTTAATTTAAGAACCTCACAGAATTATTTCAGACTAATGATTTATATGATTAACACCTCCAGCAGGAAAAGGGCCGAACGCAGCAGCATCAGCTGGAGCTCTATGATGTATTTGCTGGGGGTTTGTTGGTAGCCAGAATATTTCAGTAACTTCCCAGAGCCACGGTCTCCACTCAGTGACTAATAATTGTGGCGTTACCTTGTTATAGAAATTCAAAGCTACGTCTGGCACGTCCGTGCCTCTGATGTCACGTCAGTCTGCTTAAAGCTGCCAGTTTGTGTTTGAGAGAGGGCGGATTTCCCCTCTTCCCCTACCTTCCTCTGGCAGGGAACATAAAAGGGAGGCTGTTTATGATGGACGGGCAGCTTTTTAAGGAGAAGCATCACAGGGTGTTGGATGGGAGGGATCTGAATCAGGACGGCGGCGATGTGACGAGACAGACAGGAACATCTTTCTCCTCATGTTGAGATGTCAAGCAGAGGAAGTCTTAGCAGAGCAGACAGCATCATCGCTCTCCCGGGTGAAGCCAGAATTGCAGAGGGACAGTGTTGCAGAGCGGCTTTCTTCTGCCGCGTTGGCACTTTGGTGTCAGCTCGGCCTTTATTATTTCTTATCTCTTACTTCTGCTTATTCTTTGTTCATTTACGGTTCATAAAATAGAAATATATAATTTCTTGTGAATTCTACATGATGTACGGCAATAAGACATTTGCAATATAAGTGAATTTGTGACTTTAGAAGCTGATGACTGTGAAGAAGAGAAGGCTTACCGATAGGGAATGGAGGGAACTGCAACTAGCTATCCAAAGGTAAAAAAAAAAAAAAACCTGCTGTTTGGAAAGGTTGGAGGTGGATTACGAGTCTTTGCTGTACTGAAATGACATCTGAGGGCGAACAGAGAGAGAAATAGAGACATCTTTAAGCTGAACTAAGCAGGCCGTTTGTAAGAAAGTGAAGGAGCGTATTTCTCAAACGCAAAAGTATTGCTTTAAGAGTGTATTATGGCAACAACTGAGCTGGCATGAGTATATGTGACAAATAAAAGATATATCTTGCCTGTGTTTTGTTTATCCCTTCTCTGAGATAAATCTCTAGAATTTACACACATGGTCTGCAGCTGCATTTCGTGATGCGACGCTTCCTGCCTTACGGAAAGAGACACATTCCAGTTTTAGAACTAATCTGCATAAATTTACACCTTTCAAAATGGTTAATTTCTGTCTTTCTCTTATTCTATTTGTTAATTACCCTTTGACCCTCCTGGGCTCATGTTGGCATTGAGGATTGAAGGCTGGAGCTAGTCTGAGAGATGGATTAGTCAGAAATGACTCATCAGTCTGAAATCTTAAGGGCAGATCTCCCAATTTATTACAATATGGAACACATCTAGTTGCACCATCACTCATAAAGCGAGTGTCAAGTGAAGTCTGGCTTTTACTGTCATGCCAACACCATTTGCCTGGCTTTAGCTGCATGTCCCTTGACTTTGCCATGTACGGAGAGCCACAAGATACTGGTGAGTGCTGTTAATTCCCTTGCCTACATGAGTGAGTGATCAGAATTCACATTAGCATCTTCACACACTGATGCAGCCTGTCACTGGAGTTGCGTCCATGTTCATCCTGTTGGGAAGAAAACATGGCCAGTACAAGTTCTTCCATGCAGTATGGAAGAAATATGTTGTACGTGTTTGCATATACATTTAACTTTAATACCAATAGCTAATCTAATCTTACCATACTTGCAGCAAAAAAAACAAAATCAGATTTACAGCACTGATGCGTATGCATGATGAACATTTAGTTATTACTATTAATAATTAAACTTTTATGCTAATATGTTTCCATTCATGTTGTCGGCGTGTTTAAATGTGAATTTTCAAAAGGTTTGCAGTGAAGCAGAAAAGTGTGTCTTCCCATGCACAATACCTGTAAATGTAATTCCATTGTATTGGTTTCTCTGTCTGTAATTTCATAAGATTAATGACACTGTCACGCACTTGTGAAGCATCCTTAACCAAGATTCAGCAGCATAATGTCCACTCCATCTTTGTTTCATTTTTTCCCCTGTTCAAAAAGGCATTCCAATCAGCATTAGGCCATCTTGAATCCCTCCTCATTCTGGGCTGCTCCACAGCTACGCTGCCAGTCTTAGATGGGGGAATCGGTTTTTGCCAAGCAGATGGAAAAGCATCACAGTTTTGCACTCGCACAGGCACGCATGCTTCCCACTTGGTGATTTCATGGCCTGCATTGATATTCAGTCATTCATTACAAAGAGAATTAACGTGCCAGAGTTTCAGTTCCTCCTTAAAAACAGATGTCAGCAGAACATCTAATTAAGCAAAACACCATATCATTGCTTGCCCCGTCATTGCCAGCCATTTTTGCTTCTCTATGGAAAAGTTACGATCAAAAACATCTAAAATTACAGGGACCCTGTATCTCGTTCAGATCGGGCTCGGTAGGTGTTGTGGCTGTGACCTCGGCGCCCAATAACCTAAATCACCATTTAAATTATTCACACAATAACGACACCGGAGCGCTCCATTATGAAGATTATTGCTGAGAAATGGGCCCGGCTGAGGTGAAGGATGAGTCTTATCTTTTGCTGTCAGTCGGGGCATTAGTCATGGTAACGGCTCCCTCAGACTTGTGTTCGGGGTTTTCATTGAGCTTTGTATAGCAGATTTATCACGGATCACTGGCTGATGATAACGTCCTGACAATGAGATGAGATGACCGTCTAAAGCTGTTACACTTCAGCCAGGAGTTCAAGGTCTGAATGATGCAGGATGTGGACGTATGTCAAATGAGATGATGTAAAAAAAAAAACATCAACATGGCATGTAATATAATGTATTTCACAGAAAGGAACGATAGTGAATTCCCCACTGCACTACAATAACTAACATTTACATCCACATCTAGCAAGGCTCCGGAGTAAATGAAACTTCACAGACAGAAAAACTTTTCATTTGAACTAAACAAGACAGAAGAACTGAAAGTGTTTTCTGTGCCATTGCTCCCCACCCCACCCCACCAAGAAGCCAAACTCAATTTATGTCAAACAAGGTTTAAAGGACCTTGGGATTAAAGCCATAAACTGGTTGCTGTCAGACCTGAAGCCCTGCTAACAATTTAGTGCCAAACCAGCGTTGTTCAATATCATTTCGTATTATATCATGTCACGACACGGTGACAGCTACACATCAGCCCAGTCACAGCTGGTTTGCCCCCCCAGGAGGCTCCTCCGATGTCGGCTTCAATCGAAGCCGACTCCACTTTTCGCTCATCTAAAATGGGAAATCTATCTGAAGCACTCTGTGGGGAGCGGCTTCCACTTTTGGTAACGAATGTTAACAGGTCGATCAGGTAATGAGAAGAGATATTTGGGTGGGTGGGCATGGAGTGGGGTTGAGTACTGCTGTAATGGGCATGCCAAAAGCCTTCCCTGGCTCCATTATAACAGCTAGAGACAGCACTAATGGAGAAATCACCCATACAGACATCCAAAACACCGATGGTGAAATCAACAGCATATGCCTCAAATGTTTGCTGCAAATGAGTTTGTGATGCCAGTTAGGTGGAGTCCTATTTGAAGCTATTCAGGCTAATGTGGACACAATTAAAAACATGGGTCAAATGTTTTCTGTGCTCAACTTCAAATTCTCACTTTTCAGGAAGTGTTCAAATCCAAGGCATTAAAGTTCGTCATGTGAGGAGTGATCAGATTCTCAACAAAGTTTAGATATTAATCATCCTAGTGCTTGCTTTTCTTATTAGATATGTTTTATTAATTTCTCTCTATATCTTATATTCTAATAGTAATTACACGACCAGCCCATGTGGCTCTTTTGTTAAACGCTAATCTTGGAACCTCGTGGGTTCGAGGCTGCATTGTTCTCTTTATTTTGTCACTTGCAGATTCAGAGGTTTCTGCATCTCCATCAGCCAACAAGCCTCCATATAAATTAAGGATGTCCCGATCAGGTTTTTTTGCTCCCAAGTCCGAGTCGGGGTAATTTGATTCAAGTAATAAATAAAATACTTTTTCCACTTTGGACTTGGATTTCAGATCACGTGATCGGACGGATCGGGACGTCCCTAGTTACTATATGTCAGCACATGTGATCTGGGGTCTTGTACTGCACACAAGATTATGAATTAATAAAAGGTGAACTCTTTTTCTGCAGCCCAACAGTAGTGTTGTCTCAGTTTAACAGAGATCAGCTGTGCATCATGAGAAAGATCTCCTGCTGTGAAACGTGTTCACCTGTTTTGTTTTCACACAGTCCAAAAGACGGGAAATTGATTAACATCCTTGAACGTTTTCCCACGTAGCCTCCATGTTCATACAAGCAATCAGGGCTGCAATGACCATAAATATTCCTTTCATTGCATCTCATATCTTCAATCCTGGGCAGAGTCTACATTTTAAAACCCATTCCTTACTTCCCTATGTCACCGTTTCTGTCGCTACCCGCGAGTCCATTTAATTCAAACCTTTTGAGCGATAGAAGAGATGTGAGAGTGCAGGAGAAGAAGGACGATGAGACAATTTGTACGATCCGTGTAGAGAGACGCAGAGTGACGGAGGGAGGGTGAAACCTCCAAGAGCTTGATGGTGATTGGATACATCACTTACACAAACAATGAGGCAGAGGATGACAACAGCTTCTGCATGACGAGTGTGTTTGTGAAGGGTGTCCTCATGCAATGAAATGGCACTTTGAATCATCCTCACACCCTAGACGTGTGCGCACAATGACACGCACAAACACATGCACACGCAAAAGAGGCTTTGTTTCATATTTTCCAGGCTGATGTTATGCAGAGTACACAATTACAACGGGAGGGGAGGGGACACAGGGTCACTTTGCATGAAGGGTATAGGCCTTGTTTGTCAATCAATAGAAGCACTTAAAGGAGGGGCATTGATACAGGTTTTAGAACTCAGATGAGCATAGATGTTCTGTAAAACACCGAAGCGCTCCCTCTCCCTCGCTCCATCTCTCATCAAACGTTCTGTCTTTTGCCCAACAGCACTATCCTTTCATTTACCCCTGTTAAAAACCTTTGACAACAGGAAATGCACAACATGGGAAACAAATGTGTACTGAACAAAATGGGTGTCATGCACAGGACATATTTTTTCATTCATTTATTCATCTTTTGAACCGCCGAGTCCGTTACCGGGTCAGATTTCACTTACTGTAAACCGTTAAATTACAGAAACAAGGAGTGCAGCCAGAATTTACAAATAGTCAACTAAAGAATTCCCCACTATAAAAATTCATTATTTCAGTCGATGCGTATGAAATAATTGGATTTGACAATGAAGCATTTAGTGCATTGATTTCTGTCAGGATGTTCAGATATACTAATCAACTATATGAAGAAATGACTCTAAAATACATTTAATAACTTAAAACGTGTTTTTTGTTCACATTGAAACCCACCATTCTTGGAAAGAAGCTGAGTTTTGCTTTACCGGGCCTTGAAGTCTCTATTGCTCAGTTTCATAAGAAATAATTTACACCTACAATTATACTGGTAGTACTGTAAGTGTTTTAAGATTATATTTATTCTTAAAGTAAAATTTAAAAATAGAGAACTGGGTAGTAAATTAAACTAATCAGAATAAGTAATATGGATGAAATCATTTTACGCTTGGTTATACGTCTTATTTTAAAGTTGCACATTATTTTGCTCTCCGTGTCGTATGTTGTGGTGTTACTACAGAAGATTACACACCTTTAGTCATTTCCACACAGTCCACTGCTATCACACAAGCCGTTTCCCACTACACTTCTCCTCCTCAGGCGTGGTCTTCCAGATACCGACCATCAGCTGTGCAATCCAGCATATTCTACTGCCAGGCTAATAAATGGCTTGTGTCACGAGCAGTGTCAGTCTATTGGTTGCTCATTTTGAGTTTGTCTCGGGGTTGGAGAGGAGCTTTGCATTCTCTGCTGCTCTGCTCAGTCACTGGCAAAGTCCTGACTTTATTGATTTCTTTCTTCACGGCTCTTTGTCAAAGTATCCAACGGCAGACCTTAAAGACCTCCGCCATCGTTCGACATCTGTAGCCGCACACGGCTCATCTTACAGTCGTCAACTCCAGCACTTTGGGCGGGGGAGGAAGGGATGATAGGCTGTGTGAGTGGAAGATGATTGGGAAAACACATTCAAAAACCCCTCTCTCTCTCTTTTGTTTTTCACTGTATCTCACTCTCTCTCTCTTTCTTTCCGTTCTGACACAGAGAAAATATTGTACACTGACTGGCTCCCATTGAATCCACCTTTTGATTCATCGCCCAATTTCAAACTGCCAAGCGGCTAAATTGCACCAGGTCTGCCAAAATTCATCCCAGGAACATGCAGGAGATGTGAAAAATTAAATGTCATCGTGGCACAGTGGAAAACGTTCACCTCTCATTGAGCAGAATATGTTCGCTTCATTCTGTAATGATGGATGACGGCCCGAGGCTATACTTAACCTACTTAGTAATGTCATGTACGGCAGAATGTGTTTACTTTTGAAAAATAGTGAGAAAACATAAACTCTATCAGAGCTTGACATCCAACACATTCTTCCTCTAAATAAAGTGGCTTTTTATGTTGATGCAGGAATGAATTCCCCCCCTCATCAGACTTGTTCGCTGTATATCATGCACTAATGCTGGAGGTGTAAAATAATGTTGGCAGGATGAAAAGACAGATACCGTTTCGAAACACTCAGATACGTTGGACTTCGCTGCTTAAATTACTGGATGATTTTTTTTTCCACATGGCTGCTCTTTAGGGACCAAATTGCAGTGCTATCAAGGAAAGTTTATGCCATCTAGACATTTTTAAGGGATAAGGGTACATTATTGGGTGTAAATGAGAGAGGGCAAGAGACAATGGGGCTGAAAAGCAGAGAAAGGATGAGGTTGGGAGGCAGGGAGAGGGTAGGAGGGCTGAGCGATGACTGGCTACTTTAGCAATTAAAATGTGGGGCAAAGACACAGAGGCTTGGTTTGACCGAGAGACTGCACCATTCATCATCCCAGCTGCCATAAAGCAGCAGTAGATGGAATCTTTGATTTGAGCTTCACAGGAACATAAATCAAAATCCAAACCATGGCCTGTCAGGGCCATCGCCAGAATAACCCATTTGAGAGAGGGAGAAAGAGGAAGAGAGGGGAGGTAAGGTTATAGAGAGTATTGGTAGTTACTTTTCTGGCTTTGCACTCCATCTCATTCGTACGTACACACACACACACACACACACACACACAAAGTCAGATACAGTTTATAGGCACACACCTTTGTTCCTTCACATGTATTTGAAGTCCAGACACAGCTGCCTCCTGCCCCACACACCCAACAATATCCAATCCAGGGATCATTGATCAAGTGGCTGGGTCCCTGTCATTGGCCAGTGGTGTTCCTGACCCGACCCGCCCTCCCAACATCCTCCCGTCCACCCCCCTCCACCTCTTCATACCCTGGAATACAAGGCAGAGAACAAGGAAGTGAGGTCACGCCGCATGTACACCCATCCATCTAAATAGCATGACAACGACAGCGAATAAATCATTCATTCATTGTTTAATCTATTGTCTGCCTGGGCAAAAGTCATGTGGCTGATATGGAGACAGATTTACCACATGCAGGTGGGGCCCCCACTGGAGTGGGACATTTACTGTTACTGGTTTCCTTATCAATTAGTAATGTGTTTATTATGCCTTGGAGCAATTAAAACCCACTAATGATTGAAATAACATGGAAGGTCTTTTATCAACGCAGCACCAAAGTAATTTAAGCCAATTTGGTCACATGTTTTATTTTAGCTGGAGGCTTCTGGTTTTCAAACATCGTGATTTACTGATGCACAGCAGAAGTTGATGGAAAGACGAATGCTCGCTCATCAACACGCTTTTTCTACATTACAGTCCCCTGCACATGTGGCTCTGATAATATATTCATTTGGGAGGAAAGGAGGGATGGAGGGGGGGGGGGGGTAGATTCATAATGGCAAGGTCAACAAAGGTTCACTTTACATCTAACACGTAATGCCCAAAGGGTGAATACTTGGGTTCATCTTCTCCACCGCGAGCCGTGTTTAATTTATTATAATTACAGAAAGTCTGAATGAAGGTAGCAGAGGTAACAGCCCCAGCATCACTGAGGGCTTACGTCCCCCCCCGGTGCTGAACCAATGTAAGACATGCGACCTGCATCAGCTCAGGACAGGTTCAGTTAAATGAGACTACATTTTGGGGTTTGCATCTTATTATGGCAGCCAGAGGGGAAGGTCACCAAAATGCCACCGTTTACCTTAGCCTTAACAGACTTATCCTGAAAAACATAGGGGCAATAGCCCCCCCCCCCCCCCCCAAATTGTCATGTTGTTGTGGTATGACTCAGACGCAGAACACATTAAGGCTCACATTCCATTCGGGAAAGGTCATGTGGGAACGTCCCATGGCGAAACATGGCCACCATCTTTTGACCTGCTGTTAAAGCAACAATAGCAATTGCTTCACGCCAGATGAGTCTGATACACAATATGATTTAGAAGCCATAAAAAGCGATGAGGTAGCGCTGATCTTTCAGACAGCTATCACCGCTGATGAATGATTGAGCCCGGGACGAACTTCAAGCCGGCGATGGGGGGGGGGGCTGTGAGTGTTTTCATTTAGGTGGAGGCGAATAGAAGTAAAAAGTGGTGTGTGTGTGTGTGTGTGTGTGTGGCGCTCCCGTCTGTGCCCACATGCGGAGTGTGGCATTAGTCAGAGTGTGTAAAGCCCTACCAGTCAGACGGGAGATGGGTTGAGGGAGATGAATGGGAGGCAGGTTCACTTTATTACTGTCACTCGGTTCTCTCCCAGTCTGCCTCAACCTCCTCACTACCACCCGTCCATTAATCACATGTTACTGCCTCTTCCCTCCCTGTCTCACTGTCTATGTCTCCACCCTCCACCTTTCTACTCCTCCTTCATCACTACTGTTACCCTTCTATCACTCACAATTGCATCAGTTTTTACCCCCCTCCGCCCCTCTTTACTTTCACCTCCTCCCACATCCGTCCAATTAAAATATGTTTGACACTCCTTCCTTAATCTCAAGGCCAACACAAACGGCATTAAACTGTGGCATTAAGGGAGGAAAAGCTTGATGAGGACATCCATCAGAATGAGGAAGAGGATTCTCTCATGCCGGATTGGGTTTCACCAGTTTTTGGTAAATTCTATGTCTTTTCAGTCCGTCTTTGTTGTCTTAAGATACTACAAATGAGTGATTTATTAAAATAAGTTGCATCATTTAAAAGGTTGAAAAACCTCTTACAAGCATGGATTTGAGTCATGTTTCCATTTGTAGCTCCACCCACTCAAAAGCAACCGGCACTGTAAGTCACAAGCTGTTTAATACGCTAGTATTAATACAAATCAAACTAGACTGACGGGGCAAGCCGAAAGAGGAAGGATGTATATTCCACTTAAACATATAAACATCTCTGCATTGAAATGCCTATGCACAACTTTGTGTTATATATTCCATAGGGAACCTGCAGAATGCAACATTTGGGCGTTTAACTCGTCTCGAAACAAAAACAAAGAAGGTGCAACTGATGCACAAACGTGCAGATCAGTCACCACAAGAGGAAAACTCCTGCGCTAACACGGGGTAGTGCATGCTCAGCTCTCCCTGTGCATACGGACTCTTTAGACTTTGGAGACTGTGACATCTCTGCCCATTGATTGGTCACTTTGGTTTGATCAGCTGTAGTCAAAGTCAGGCCGTAGCCTGTGGGAACGGAGTACGTGCTGATGCTCAGAGGCACAAATTCTTTATGGAAAACATAAAGCATGAAGATTCTCATATTGGAATTTTCTCTCGTAATGTTTAATTTTGTATTTTCTTGTGTTGTCTATTATTTAGCAAATATTATATATTTAATTTAGCGCGTCCACATCACGCACACACACACCAAGGCTGAGGAGGGAGGGTGGGAAGAGAGGCCCCTATAGGCTGGCCCTGCTGCCGCTCCCACGGATCCTATCGGCTAATGGGTCGGCAGGGATTTGGGAAGTGGGGTGGAGGTGGACGGAGACGGATGGCTGCTGACAAACTCGCACTGACAGCCAGTGAATACGGGGCAGCCTAGCAGAAAGGTCAGAGCAGGGATAGATAAAGGACCGCTTGACTTTCAAAGTTTCACCCTGCTCGATGCCACCGCGCCGTCGTCACGGAGAGAGAAGTGTTTATGCCTCCTCAGTTGGGTTTCCTGTCAAGTTAGCCGGACATGCCTCCAAACATTTGCATCATAGGCAGCACAAATTTGTATTTACCGCAAAATATTGTGACAATTTGCAAAATGACGTTCCCCTCAAAGCCTCATAACTAGATATATTACATATATGCAATGGCTCTGACATTCTCATTAGGTCCATGGAAGCTGTGCACCTTCAAGGAGACGGAATCAAACCCCCCTCTAAATGAACTAATCGGCTGTTTACCCCAGAGGCTGAGTTACTGTGTGTGTTTGTGCGTAGGTGACGCGCCTTAAAATGCGAGACAAAGCACATGCATGTCTTTGGTGTAAAGCAACGTAGCACGCATCAACTAATTTTTGCAAGCATAGACAGCAGTCATGCCTCCTCTAATTAGCAGTGAATCTGTCCACAGTTAACCACATTTGACGTGTCAACTTAAGTAGAACCTTATCATGTGAAATGAGCAAGGACACTGCTTGTCAGGGGCCCAGAGGAGACCGAAAGGACAGTTCCTGGCAGGACGTCCACTCTTCTCACCGCTCCCAGAAGGCCACGTTCAGCCATGTGTCCATCATCGCCATCGGGAGGCGTCCATTTTTGAGTCTTTGCGTCCTGAATCTGAGGCGCCCTCGTCTCTTTGACAACCGTGTGACCTTTTCCCCGCGTCAGGTGTCGCGCTCGCTTACGTCAGTACGGCGGATGAGTGTCAGAACGCAGCCTCGTTTGTGTCTGTTGTCTCTCTTAATGGTTTTAACCAAAGAGCACTGGTTTGGAGTGAAATAGGAGCAGATGTAAGATGACAGAGGTGACGCAGACGGCGCTAGCCCGGCTCTGATAAGGTGGCCTCGGCTGGAGCCGCCCCTTTTAGACAAGGCGCGGGTTTATACTCATTGTCAAACTGGCGGAGAGTTTTTTTTTCCCCAGGGTGAAGCCATGTATTTATTTGTATGTGGGTTTTTGACACCTCGAGATCAGCAGACGGTGCTGAGGAGGCACCGTCGGAGCCGTTTGTAACTTCGGTGCATCAAGCAGAGAGCACACACGGCAGCCCTGCAGAGGGACGGTCACCGTGGTTGACCGTCGGGGGCTTTAGCTTTCTTCTGGGCCAGAAACTATAGGCTTTTACCTGATTAAGCAAGATTCAGTTTCTTCTTTTAAAAATGTGTTTGCTATTTCGTGGGGCCGTTTCTAAAGGCACAATATGCCAGATAGAGTGTGTTTGTACTTTAACAGTGTCATAAACCCTTTTCTTTCATATGGTGGACAAAACCCATTCTGTTCACACACCATTGCCTGATCATGTTAGAGTTTACTGGGACACCAGAGCTGCTGACCGACAGCCAAGACTTCTTCCTCAGCCCCCTGCTGCTATTGTACAATCACAGATTGACCATCTAGCCGCTGTGGTTCAGTTAGCAACACTGCTGGTACATAGATTTATCATGTTTAAAAGGAGGCTGAACAAATCACGGTTTGTTTCAGCAGACCACCTCTCTTTGACGCACTTTATTATGGCATTATTCTCTCCAATAGATCAAGTCTGTTCCGGGTTTAAAACTGTTTGAAGGACCCATTTGAAGCTTCAAACATTTGGTGTTAATAGGGCAGAACGTCGGCGTGTATTTGATAACCACAGCGGCTACAGTATGACATCTGCAGCCAAACGAAGGCTACCAGCTCTGCAAACAACCACCACACCCTCGATCCATTTTTATTGTATTTGAGCAGCAGTGTTATATTTCCTGGCCTCCCCTTAGCACCACACACACAGGGCACTCCAAACAAAAAATCCATACTATCGACCCGCCAATGTCACCACAATTACTCTTCCCAAACAGCCATTGAGGACAAATTACATCTGCACTGCCTTTTCACCCGGTCACTATGGCTGAGCGGTGGCCCCTTCACACCACTGCCTCCTCCTCCTCCTCCTCTAACCTCCCGTTTCCATCCCTCCATTTGCCTCTTAACTGAAGCCTGGATGGCGATATGGAGAGAGGGGGGTCACAGCAGGGGGTGGCAAAGCGAAACAGCAAAAGAACCAGAAGCTTGAACTAAATGTAAATCCCACACTTCATGGAAATATTGCTTTCGCTTATTGCTGATGGCTCAGTTTCCAGGTTTCTAGGCAGTCATTACTAAATATGCAACAGATATTCTGCTTAAACCCTTAAATTGATTTAAATATATATACATATACATGTATTTCCCTGCCTCTTGCCCGGTATTTGCATGTGTCACTTTGGAATATGTGACATTCATAAACCATCTTCCTCTCGGCAGAGGACTGAAGCGGAGAGTCTCGTCTTCCTCTGCTTTCTGGCCGGTCTCCAGTGGTGAGCGGTAATCTCGCTGTGAGATGTGAAGACTACCACTTCCCATGTTTACATAAATACAGAAGCCCAGCACCACAAAAAAAAAAACTCTAGTATTGATTTCCCCATCTCTGAATACTGCCAAAATCATTTATTCACTATTGGCAGCACTGCTAGCAGCAACCGGCGTTTAATGCTCTTAGCTATTAAGTTTCTTTTCAAGTAATCTCAGGGAACGTTTTCCGCCTCCGATGGCAGACAGGGTGATTGAATTTTTCTGATGCTATGATGTGCCCAGGAGGACATTTAAATGGATTCTGGTGCAGGGGGTGTATACCTTCGCGTTGGGAGTTTGATTCCGTTTCACAGAGCGTCTCGGTCCCCTTTCTGAATCAGGATCATCAGTCACCACCCACACAGTCCCATACTGCATTTCACCTGCATCTTTAACAATGAAATGGTCTACCCTCTTAAATGTAATAGCTCCAAAGCCATCCACTCACCATATCTAGTTATAGGAGCACTCACGCAGAACCGCATCAGTACTTTCAATTATATTTTCTGCAAGACTCTTTCTAATACTTCCCATGCCGTATAGCAGCATGCAGATGCAGCATAAATAGGTGTTGCTAATGCAGCCAAAGAAGACAGAGCCTGCCATATACGTGTTAAACAGAAAGAATATTAATCATTTGCAGTATTTCTTTCATTAATTTCTCCAATAACAACCAGAAAATGGCTGGATCAGATTTAATCCTCATAGGGATAGATTATATTTATTAACAAATATGGGTTTGAAACAGATGAATAACCAATAGAAAAACAAGAATTAGAATATTTTTGTGATCATGTCATACATAACAAAATCTTGAACATGCAGGATTTTACTGACAGAGAATATTTGACTGTACCAGAGTCAGAAGAATCAGTCATACAATATACATCTGTGAGACTCCTGTAGTTCAGTGGTAGAAGAGATCAAAGGAGCGGTGCAGACACACACTTCTACTGTGCTGCATCTTAAAACGATGATGAACAAAAGCAGACACTTGTGATAACACAAATAAGCAACACACATTTATCCAAATAAATCAAACTGCCTCCAGCTAACATGGAAACCTATTATGTTCGATTGCGAGATCCTGCATTAATGCACAAATCTGCATTATTACACTAAAGCTCCACCTATCACGGTCTTGTATGCGTGTGTGTGTGTGTGTGTGTGTGTGTGAGGGAATCGTTCATGCCTCTGCAAGTGCGTATGTGTATGATATATGGTGATCAGTCACAGGAGGGGTTTTTACTGCGTGATTATTTCTGCTGTGACACTAACGAGCTTTGGCTGCTGATCCACTGCAGACCAATTACATTGGAGAGGAGGCTGCTTGCTTATTACTCCCAAATAATCAGGGTTTTACACCCATGTTACACATAGATATATATACACATACAGTGTGTATATATACACAGTATATATTAGCCCTAGGAGAGGCGTCATTGTGAGTAATATGAGGAGAAATCCAACATCCTCACTGACGACGAAGAGGCCGGCAGGCCACCGCTGGAACATCAATGGAATCATGCTCCTATCTAAAGATCAATCAACACAATGGAAACACGCGTGACAATCACAGGAAGGTGACAGAAGTGGCTCCTGATGAAAGCAGTGTCAAAAGAACTAGGCGACACCCCACCAATAATATCTTAACAGTAGCAGCAACATCCCCACCGGCACCGTCACGGAAAACAATGAACTCGCTCACGCCACTGCAGCAGCAGTAATGGAGACAGTCGGGTTTAAGATCGAGAACACGGCATGCAGGCGGCGCCCCCTCTGGAGAGGGAGGTCGGAAGCTACGGTTGAGACGATTGGAAGGGGTATTAATGAGATTACAGAGCGAGCCTGGTACCAGATATGTGCGTGCTCTGCAGGTGTGCCTGAGTTTATGTTGCAGTTCAAATAAGCAGTTCGCCATTTGCCGTGGCGTTGATGATGGCGCTCTTTCACTTTATTTATCGGTGCTGCATTGTGCTGCCTGAGCTCTTCACTCAGCTGGTGCTCCAATATGCATCCAATATGACACCTCTGCATGTGTCAGATTGTGGCTAGGCCCCAATATGTATGATTTGTGACCAGAGGGGTCTTTCAAACCAGAGACCTATGAAGGAAGAGAAAATGAAGGATCAAAATCTCTTTGCACAGCTCTGTCAGCACTTTCCACAAAGAGTTATAGAGAAGCAGGGTGGGCGATAGCTGAGACCTTTTGATGCATTCTATAACAACTTCTGAATCCGTGCGTGTATGAACATGTGACATACCTCTAATCTCCTTAATCATTTCTTCTAATTACCTGCAAAGCAGCTAATGAATTCCTCAGGATTCGCATCATGTTGTGTGCGCACGCTCGCATCATCACCCGTTTTGCATGGCTGCCATTAATTTGCTCATAAACAAATACAATTAGTATAAAATGTTTCATTACAGACTCGTATATCTGGCTTCGTCTCTGGTGCAGATATAAAAGACATTTGAGCAACACACACACAAATAAAGCAGGATTCTGTTGCACCTTCTCTCTATATAAAGACTGCAATGAACAGAACGTGGGTTCGTATAATATCTCAGGGTGAATATTTGCCATCCTCGGGGATGTTGATGAGTGTATTAGAATGCATGTTTGCACGTGTGTCTGTGTTTGTTTGTATTTGTGTGTGCTTGTTATGCTTTCTCTGTAGAACTGCTCCACTCAAGGTCGTCCTGAGAAGAGGGACAATGGACTCAGCCCTGGGTGGACTGATGATGAATGTGTACAGTTCATGACAACAAAAGCATAACGACCTTATTCTATAATGAATGGATTCATCATTAAAATCTCTGGCCTGCGGCAAAGTCTTTTTTTTGTGTGTGCATATTCTGATGTCACCTCCTCTCCGAACATCACGTGCATTTGTAGTCTTGGCCTCTGGTACGCTGGGAGTGTGTATCTGTGTGTATCTGTGTGAATCTGTGTGTGTGCGCGCGTGCATTTTTTGCTTTCATAAGTCTACGTGTGTGTCCTCAGTGGTGAACCAACAGAGCAGACATAGCTAACTCAACCACCCATTAAGACATGCTAGCTCAAACAGCCTGGCGCTCCATCAGTCTTCTCACAGACATGTTTATGGAACACATTTGTATATGGAAGTAATTCCTTCATGAATGCAGACTGTGTATAAATCACTCCTCCCCAGATAGTCAGCAATCAAATCCTTTGTTGAGCTTCCATCCCAAACTATCTCGCCCGTCGAACAGTGAGAAACCCTGCGATTAAATTCTGAATATATTTTTTTTACCACCATATTGTGAGATTCTCACTGTATGGTGTTAAAAATGTTTTTGTCTCCGAGGTGACATTTCCTTTATAGCAGCAAAACTGCTCCAGGTAATTTCACGCCACAGATGTGTTAAATTTTAAGCAGTTAAAAGGGATCCGGTTCATTTATTTGAACGATTGTGCTTGTACTTTTGAGATACTTGTACTTAATGTCAGTGGGACAATATTAGCACTTCAGTTCGTTTTTTCCACCGTTTGCTAGTTATTTTGCACATTACATATGTTATTACCTTGTAAAACAATATGCTCTAATATTATTCAAAGGCTGCTATATTAACATTTAACGTTTTATTATTATTTATGTGAGTGCTTTTACTTTTGCAAGTACATTTTTTTAATATTTGTGTTTAACAGCAGATAAATCTCTAAATTATCTTTTTTTTTTTTAACCTGATATTTGATTATTTTTCCTGGAGAGATGGCAATATTTGAAAGAGTAAATCACCTTTTGTCATATTCTGACCAATGTTCTACACCACCAGGGTACAGAGATGGTCTTCAGGTCACGTTTGACAAGCAAAGTAAATTACCCACTACAAAAACCACAGACACAAACACAAGAATTTGAGAGTATGTGTCCCCCCCTGATGAATCTCAGAAAATAAACATTTCATGACAGAATTGTTTATCAATGACGCTGCGATCACAGACATTAGTCACAAAATAACCTCAAGATACCCAATTTCCTTTGACGAGAAAATCACCTCAACATTCAACCTGTTCATCACATCAGACATAAAACAAATCAGCCTAGACATGATTAATTCAGAGGTTTTGGGCCAAATGGAGACAACAATGCTACAATGACAAGACCTGCAAGATGTGTGACAGACAGGCTCTGGGTGGGCAAGAGAGGCTTCCAGAAGACTGGAATACAACAAGGGAAACACGTTGGAGAGTACTGGGTGTGTCTTCTGGAAGGAATGGCGATAAGGAGATCTGGTGGTGGAACCAGGAAGTGTAGAAGTGTATACAGGAACAGAGGTTCGCTCAGAAGAAGAGGGACATCGAGAGGACAGAAGAGAGTAAACGGGAGTACAGGGAGATGAGACGCAAGGGAAAGGTAGAGGTGGCAAAGGTCAAACAGAGGGCATATGATGACCTGTATGCCAGGTTAGATAGTAAAGAGGGAGAGAAGGATCTGTGCAGGCTGGCCAGACAGAGAGACAGCGATGAGAAGGACTTTCAGCATGTTAGAGTGATTAAGGATGGACATAGTGTTGACAGAGGAATATTCTGAATATTTGCTATACTGCTCTAAAAAAATAAATAATTTAAGCATTTCCTCTTTCTTTGTCAACCCACCGTGCTTCCTCTGAGACATGCAATGGCTGCACAAACACAGAGCTGATTGATTGGCAGCAGCCAATTATCAGTGCCTCTCTGTGCCATATTGATCCTCGGGCGAGATTAGTATCTTTTCTCTGGCTCGCTCTCCTGCAGGTCATGTAACATGCTCTGACCCTGCCGTGGATACAAATGGCACATACATCTCCTGAACCACTCCAAATGTCACCTGTCAGACAGGGACCACCGAGGATGGGTGGAGCGGAGGGTGGTGTGGGGATAAACACACACACTCTCAAGCAAACACTCCTATCAGGGTAAAGGATCGCAAGCTGTAAAGATGTCTCTTTTTCTAAAATGCCAATTATGTCATCTGACAGGCTCGCATCTCCTCCTCTTGTGGGCCTCGTCTGCTTCACCATGTCTGCCCTGTAGGTATAACATTCTGAAGAGGCGAGGCGGGCGACTCCACTTGAACTGAATCTCTCTTTCACGTCATTCAACTGGAATAGCTAAAAGATTCCTACGAAGCCAGCCGCCACACCAAGGTATTTCACAGACGAAGAAGTCCGCTGAATTTAGAAGCCACGGACGACGCACTAAACATCAGTGGGGGGGGGGGGCATCCTTATGCCAGGTTTCAGAATTCAGAGCTTCTCCCCTCTGTCTGCATTCAGGTGAGATGACAAGAGGCGAGTGCTGGTTGGTGGCTCTCCAGTGGCTCTGACTGCCTGTCACAGGGAGATCACTGCCACATGCCTGTCTGTCCACAACGCTGACGGCTGACCCGTCCAACACGGCTGGGCCCCCCGGTCATGCCATCCCTGTCTGCTGTCGGACGTCTCTGACAGCTGACAAGACACCTGGGACACGGCAGGCAGGGGGCCAGAGCACCGCTACCTGTACAGACATCAAGATTTACCGCTGCCAAGGAGGGGAGAGGAAGTGTGGCGGAAGAGGCGAGCGAGAATGCACACATCTTCAAAACGACCACATGCTCCGACTGCTAAAATCTACTATTACAAATGACGGGGATTTAATATTTGTCTTCACTTGTCTAAACTCAGACACATAATCCAGTTAATACAGCCAGAACCTGGATTTTTTTGGGGGAAATAATGTGTATGTGTGAATCTAAAGTATGCTTTGTTTCTGTGTGTGTGTGTGTGTGCGCACGCATTACATTTCACAGCATAACTCCCTTTAGATGTGGAGACAAAGAAGGCTGGTGGCTAGAGACTAGGCTGTTGCAACATATGGGCCATGTCATTTATCACGTCTGCTGGTGAAGGAATGAAAACCCATCAGCGGCCTGGCATTGATCCCTGTATGGGCCAGCCATTGTTTCCAGCAGCACCTGGTGGAGTTCTGTATGCAGTAAAAGGGAGGAGGAGACCAGCCAAGGGGGGGGGGGGGGGGATTAGCGTGGAAAGGGGATCTTTGAAGTTGCTCTTTTTATCAGAATTTATTATAAATTACTTTGTAGCAAAACGTTCGGTTTTTGTATTTCAAGTTTTTTCTTCTCACTTATATGGGAAGTGCAAGTGGGGTGAAACACTACATTTCCCATAATTCTGAGAACACTTGAACCAGACAGAAGAGAAACCGTTCTGTTGACAAGTATGTCGAGAAAAGGAATGAATCTACTGCCGATAAAGAAATTAAGATGCTGAAACATAACATAAACATAATAAATCTATTAATAAAAAATATCAGCCATGATGAATGTCAAAAAGCAGGATTGAAAGGGAAATTAAAAGTAGCCATAACACCATCATTGTTTATTGACGTGTAAGTAATTAAAAAAAAAGAATTAAAGCACAGATTTAGATAAAAAAATATATATTTATGATCCCAAATCTCTCATAACTAATCATTTTCCTGTTACGTATTATGACATACTTGCATGTTTTGTATCCAGAGGAGGAAGATGTCTAAAAGAGAGAAAATAAAGGTCAAATTAAATCCATCAATTTTAATTCAAGGTTTTTTATTCATCACATATTCTGAACTCATGTGTAGAGAAATACACGGTGGCATACCTTGTGAATAGTGCAATGTCCAATAAATAATAAAAACTCTGCAAATATACAGTGTGCGATACACGTGGTAGTGTTCTCTTTCATGTATGATGCTCTTCTGCAGGAAGCCATAATATTTTCTCCTGGCTTTGTTAGAATCACATTTTGCTTATTCAGCATTGTTTGTCTCCAGTAATTTATCACACAGGCTTTGAGCTATTGATGGGAGCAGCATCGGTTAGCAGGTCCCTGTCAATGATTCACTCACTAAGCCCATCTGTCAAGCGCCCCCCCCTACCTCCCCACCACTGTTCTCACCCTCCTCTTCCTCAATGATGGATGAATGAAGTCCTTCACAGCCTCAAATGGCCACATTCGATACAAGGCTCGGGTGTTTTTTATGTAATCCCCTTCATATATTCAATCAATTATTTTCTCAAAGTCACCCGAGGCACGGAACAATAACCATTTATAACTTTTGAAAAGAAAGACTGAGCGTGATGTGAGTTCTGGACGTGATTACTAATCTCTGAAGGATTACTAATCACGTCCAGAACTCACCACAATGTAATCTGTGATCATTCGGTGTCATTAAATGATCCCAAAGTCGTCAATGACAAACGGTGGTCGGTTCAACTTTAGGAGCTGATGAAGATATCCGAATGTCTGAAAACCAGAGGCGCACACAACAGCGGTGGAAGTCAGCATTCATGTGCGGCAAAGAGCGCCATCCGTAGGCCAAAGACGAGAACTACTTGACGGGACAGTGAGAAACGCTCAGAACCCTGAAGGTGTCTATAGCTGAGCCTAAAGTTCACTGATGATCTTGGAGTTTATAATTACATTTTAGAATTAGGTTAGAATTAGGTTAGACTCTTAGGGTGTTTTTCCCACTTTGGCTCAAAAGCAGTTCGATGCAATGGCATAACTGATATTAAAAACTGTATTGCAGAATAAATCATAGTCCGTTTATAAGATGATGTAGGCCTGGTTGGTTGAGTACTCACAGAAATGGCTGTGATGGTGTTAGAGATAGGGGTTAACTCTTTCATCATTGAAATTTCGTATGAAATACTATTGAAGGTAAACATTTTTGGACATCATTCTAGGAAAAACGGAGACATGCCCCCCCCCCCCCCCCGGAAATATGATTTGGGGTTGGTTCAGCTACAGAACATATAATATTAAAAATAGCTATACTATAAATACTATACTATAAATAAATGAAGATGTTGCTTCCTTAAGAATATTTATATTATATCTACTCATAGTCACCACTATGCAAATAACTCAGTTTTATAAATATCTTAAAATTTTAGAAAAGACTATATAAATGCCAGATGTTAGCCAATCTTGACCCATTCAGGAACAAAGAAAACAATCGAGATGTAAAAGAGTCGCTGAATCTCCAGCTGTGTAGCGATCGCTGCAGCTTTCACTCTCCCTGAGACACTCGGAGGCCCTCGGCGGTGACCCCCCCTTGCATCAAACAAGACTGCTCGTGTGCCTGTCTGCTTGTCAGGTTATTGCGTGGACTGTGTCGCTCTGTCACGAGACATGTCCCAAATTTGCAGTAGCCATCGTTGGCCAACAGGACGAGAGCGTCTGTCAGGAGAGCTGACACGCATGCCACTTAGGCGGGCGACTGACAGAGGGCCACGCCACTCTGACACTTCTCCCAGATCCGTTGCCTGAGGATAAACACTGACACGCACACTCACACACACATTAATAACACAAGAGTAGACAGAGCTGGAATCTCAGAGTGACTGACTGACAGGCGAGCGAGTTGACCGGCCATGGCTGAGGATGCTGGAGCTCCGCGTCACCCCTCATTCTTACAATCTCCAGCTGTCACATCAAACACTCTGCTCCTGCCTTGCCCCTCTTCCAGTTGCTGCCCCCCCCCTCAACTCCTGCCATCTGTACTGGGATCTCATCAGAAATGCATCCTGGACTACAACAGGACACAGACATGGTGAAGCATCCCTCCTGATAGTGTCCGAGTGAAATGTGGTTGCCATTCTCTTTAAGATGTGGGGATTGAAATGGTTATCTAATGATGACAGGCTTGATGCAAAGATATTCCAGCGTAGCTGACTTTGAATCGTGTCTCAGTAAAATGTCACCATGAAACTTCAGTGTCTGAACCCCTGTGTGTGAATGAACAGTATCGGCCTTCAGTATTTACTGAAGCACTGCTTGTACTTTGTGCAGTTCTAGTTTAAGATAACTTAACTTTAACTTAACTTTGTTGCATTTCCAGTTCATATCTTCTCTAAACCTGTTGCAATGTTTCGTGTAGAGTAAAAAGGTATTTGAGGTAAAAAAAAAAAAAAAAAAAGATATTTGGAAAAATGCAATAAAATACATCTAATTTTGCATGAATCAAAACACTCAATTTTGTTTTTGTTTTCAAACGCACACTTAAGTTAAATTATATCATTGTGATTGTCACCTTGCAACATGCTGAAATCTGCCACGACAGATTTGAGAAAACCACATTGTTCCTAGCATTCAAGATTTAAGAAGTTTATTGTCATGTACACAACAACATGATCAATGAAAGTCTTAATTTGTGAGTTCCCTACACACAACTATGTAAACAAATTACTCTGTTCCATAATCCAGGAACTCTTCTGGATCATCACCAAAATGAATGAATGAATCATCTGTTCCTGGTACCATTCCCAACATTTCTTGAAAATTTCATCAAGATTTGTCCAGTACTTTTCAAATTAATTTGCTAACAGATTGACAGACAAATGACCGCGATCACACGACCCCCCACCTTGGCGGAGGTAATAAGGATCAAAATGCCATTTTAACAAACGTCCTGCTGTGAAAGCCATCGTGACCTCACATGAAGCCCAAATTGAAGGACAAGATCAACTCTTCATCATCAACATCAACAAATACGTAGCTCTGTCTGCCTCTAGCGGTGAGAAATCATGACAAAATGTTATCTGCTCCTCCTGAAATCAGAGAATTCGTCTCTTCCAAGGTTCAGTCTTGAAGCTGCTAGATTAGCCTGTGATGCAGACAGCACAGCGGTATTTAAATGCAGCACACCACAGGACAACATAGAGTTAACGGGACAATATATAAACTAGAAAAGCACTCAGAGAGCACAGACCTCCGCCGAGCAGCTCAAGTAGGTAAATATTCAGCTGTAATGGAAGAAGTTAGAAGGATAGGGCATTAAAAAATATGAATATGGTCAGATCAGTATTTTAGGTCTGTGCAAAGTTGTGTTTGAAAATGTGTTTAAAAACAGTTTCTAACCAGGAAGCTGTGAAGCACTGTAAAATGTGCAATATTTTGGGTAAAGTTAATTTTGAGCGGGTATATTGTAAGATTATGATTTGGTTGGGCTTTGCAATGTGTCAAATGTCATTGTTATCCTGTAGGTTAAATTATGCATGACATTTCACTGACAGGGTTTCCCTGTGGGAACAATGCCGGACACAAAAATATAAGATACATGGTAGTTGGCGATATGGGAATTAGGTGGATAATACAGAGGTGGTTCATGGCAAAAGGAGGAAGAGTTCAACAAAAACATGAATTATGAAAAGGAAATGTCTGATGGAGCCTCCAAAACACGATGACAATGGCATGTTGTTGGGCGGATTTAATGCAGCAACTGCCGTCACGTGCTCGAATGCAGGGCATTGATTGGGCCTTCTCATGCAGCTGTAGTACTGTATTAGTGGTGCTACCACTAGAATCAAGCAGTAATCAAATGAGATTAATTATAGATTTAACAATAGATTTAAAGAAAACCAATATATAATTCAGAGCACTTCTAGACACTCACTTCCTGGTTACATTGACAATGATAAAAGCCTTAATGAACGCAGCAACAGCGACTCATTGAGACCTGGACCTGTCTAATAGAATCAATAAATAAATCAATAAATACATACACGAGTAAATAGAAGACAGTTGAATGGTGAAAGACAAGCGTGGCTGACATTAAAAACACATGAGCAAGTAGGGAGACTTTGATATTGTAGTAACCAGTACCCTTAATCTTACCACTACTTATTCAGGATTATTAATCCCCTTGGTGATACTAATGTCAAGCATGAACATGATTTAATATGCAGAATGAATATCAGGTAATCAGCCAGTGTCTCCCTTGAGCCGGCCCCAAGCCTGGATAAATGCAGCTCGGCTTGCGCCAGGAATGACAAGCAACCAACCTTTAATGTGAAAATAATGTCTTAATGATTATGGACTCACAACGCCTCCTAACGTTTTAAATGTGAATTACATATAATATATAAGAATGTATATAAATAAAATGTACATTCTCTTAATTGTTTGACTAAGGAGTCTAACACTGCAGCTCTGGATAAATGGATTTTCAATTGAGCACTTTGCAAGACCATTGAAATTATTATTTTTATGTATTTTTACATCATTTGAAAAAATAAGTGTCTAATATTTTCAGCATGTTGACGGGATAGAAGCTGCCTTGTGTTGGTAACATGTTGTAATTATGTTGCACTTGTTGTAATGACAATAAAGACCTACTCAATCTATCACAGTAAACAAAAAGTCACTTTAGTCATCTTGCTCGTGTGATATGAATAAGTACTTGTGTGCATATTATGTCACACAAGTGCTTGGTCACGTCACACCTGCTCAGGCCAGTATAACCAGTTTAATTACAGAAGATCAAAATGCACAAGACCTTGGAATAGATGCATCAAGAGAGCTCTAATTGAGAAGAACACTTCTGAACACTCATGAAGACTCATGAACACTTAATAATTCTGTCCCAGACTCTTGAACATTTCACAACCGATAACTTGCACTGTTCTATTTGCACTGCGTGATTACGCTAGTATACTGCTGCTAGTATACTGCTGCTAGTATACTGCTGCTAGTATACATCTGTGTATCCACTCCTGCTGCTGCTGTTTTGTGATGTGTCTGTACTTGTACGTTTTTTGTATATTAGTCATTACCGTTACATTTAGCACGACTTCACCGAGAAACATTCCTAGTCTGTGAACCCTCACTGACAATGGCAATGAACTACTTCTGCTGATTCTAATTAAAAATTTGGGCTTTATTATTAAACTATTAGAATATACTGCATGAGTGCATTTTAAATTTACACGCACTACGCATACAGCACACCTTTTAATGTATGCATTAATGTCACATCTGAATTATTACCCGTGATAGGAACAATCATGCACTCCGTCTCTGTGGAGAATCCCTAATCGAAAGAAGTAATCAGCTGCTTGTTGCAATGTGGCATCTCGCCGGTAGGTGGCAGTGTGTATTCAGGCAACATTTTCATCTCAGCGTGATGGAAAAAAGACCGAACCAGTCTTTAGAGCATTTGACCAACAATATATGACTCTCCATATAGTGATCCAGATCTAACGTAGTACTATATGAATGCATGTGTGGACAATCAATCCGGTCCTTCACATCTATTCCACACCAAGACTGTCGAATTCAATATGAATAAATGCAACCTTCCGTAAAACCAGCAGGGACCTAAAGCCCTCTTCTTTGCTGCTTACATCTCAGTGTGATGCTTTATGTAGATGTGTGGATGGACTGAGCTATGGCAAGGCCATCAGCTGCATGCAGAAGCTCTCTGTCCTTCCCAGCGGCTTTAATCAGTGTCACAGCTGTTAAACTCCAGTAACACTGGCTAATTATATGTGGTATAAGCCAGCCTGCTGGGACACACACACACATGTTTGAGTTCATACTGAAAACTCCCAGAAGCTGCAGGTTAAGAAGGATGGACATGAATGATTTAACTTTCATTTTTTACTTTGCCTTTCCCATCTGAGACAGCTGATCCATTTATTTCTTAGCCACAATCAGGAATGAATCTGAAAGTTAGACTTCAAAACTATACCTCGATAGGAGAGGCTGAAAGATCAGTAGCGTGAACATCTGTTTGAACAAGAGCAAATGTGAAATATTATCAAAGACAATCATTTATTTAAAAGGAAATAAATACAAATGAAACAAATTCTTTTTTTGCCACATAAAGGATTGCATGAGTCATTAACAGCTGAAAGAATCCGACTCCCATAGGAAACTCATTTGCCATCTTAGAGTCATATAACTGTTATGGATCTGGTGAAATAGATGATTCTGGCACAGAACACTTTCAACAGGTGCCTCCTGTGGAGTAAATACTGTACAGTGCAATGGCGAGTAAACAATACATCACTTCTGATCATTGGTGGACATGATTTATATCAAAGAACATAAATGCTCAAAGTTTCATTAATACAGTACATTTAGCAGAACTCACATGTACCCTGGGCCGCCTGCCAGTCTCAGAGTATTTCACATTTAATAATCTCCCTTTGGAATTCCACCGCCTTCTGATTAGCGTTGCCTGACTGCCACCTCTGTTTCCTGCAGTGAAGCCTCACCCACTCTTCTCACAGTTCAGCTGGCCTCTGCTCTCCTTCACTTTGTCTCTCTGGGCCTCGGGAGTCTTGGCGTCTCCCCTCAAATCGCTAACCATGGCTCGGAGGGTCTTGAACCTGTCCATGCGGGTGATCGGGGCTGCCTGGAGCCTGATTTCTGAACCCTGAGATGCACTGAGGGAGCTGAGGGAGCGCACTGCCGCCAGTCTGCGCTCCTTTCCAGAAGTACAACGTGGTGTGGTCATGGTGCCGAACTCCCCCGGGTGGTCAAAGTCTCTGATGACCTCACACAGGTAGCACGCCAAGTCCTGGCTGGAGAAGGAAAGAGTTTTCTGGGAGCGACGGAAGGCCAACGGGGAAGGCAGGGTTTCGGTCTCAGATGGGGGGATGGCCAGACGCAGGGCGATAGCTGCATTGCCATTCCCTTTAGACACCCCCTTCCTGGTGTTGTCTTGGGGAAGCTTCGTCTGCGGGTAGGAGATGATGCCCTGTGGGTAGCTGTACCGAAGAGAGTGGGCAGGGCTGGGCTGGAGGGAGCGTTGCAGCTCCACCATATTAAAGGCATTCTGAGAGACCGACAAGAGAGCGAGTGAAAGAAGAGCAGAAGAAAAGAGAACGCCCCCCCTCGTGTAATCATTTTGCAAAATGTGCACAGAGCAATGTCGCGCAGCTGATGCTTCTGCTCACACATGAGCCCGTTCCTCAGACTAAGGCAAAGATCCACAATGAAGGAACGCATGTTGGAAACAACAGCAACATTGATTAGGGGAGTAATTAATCTATCAGACTGCGTAGCGGAGAGGACTGCTATTACCAGCAGCATTAAAACAAATTAAAAGCTTTTTGCCGTCTACTCGGTTATTTTCAGCTAATTAACTAACGCTTCCAGATCTCCAGGGAACTGATATTTTGCTTTCATTTCAAAGTAACAAAAGCGCTGGTCTGCAAGAAGCATCATTAAGGTTCTGCTCCATCTCATTTGTATTCAAATTCTTTAGCTTTAAAAACAAAAACAAAACATACAATGTGATGACATTTCACATTCATAAAAATACACTCAGTGGATCTACAAATGCTACCACTCATTTATGTAGCAATTTAACAAAAGCTTTCCTCTAGTTTAAAATTGCCTGCACATTCTGTTTAAATGGGCTGTACATTTCTGTGTAGGGAAGGCTTTATGATTATTAATTCTCAACGTGTGAGGTTCAGTTGTGCTTGAGTGATTTTTCCTGAGTTGTCCTGAGTCTGAAAACACACAAAGCCACAATGCCTTTATCCAGCTAATTCCAAATGACTACTCCCACATTATGCACCTCTTTAAAAAGGCACAGAGATTAGGCAGAAAATGACATTTGCTCGAATAAGTCAATTGGGACAAATTGACCGGGTTGGCACCAGTGGCGTGTACAATATTGTAAATGTGCGCATAAACACAGTGGCATGTTTTTAAATCCCCTGTGTGTGACAATTTAGAATACAAAGGGCAATAATTCTGTTTAGTGTTGTGCTTCCCTGCCAGTCTCAGCGCCAGCGTGTTTGCGTTTACCTGGTCCTGCTCGCCTCCACCTTCCTCGTCATAGTTGAGAACATTTTCGCGGATGTCTTCCCACTCCCCGTGGTGAGCAGACACGTGGTACACGCCCTCCTTCAGGCCTTTGTGTCTCCTCCAGCAGGAGTAGAGGAACAGGCCCAGCATCAACACTGAGGAGTGGCAGAGTGCAGGTTAACACAGCAGGAGCAGACTCACGGTATTAAAAATTAGAGAGTGAGGGGAAAACACATCTTTGGGTGTGGAAGAAATTGACAATATGAGCAGAAAGTGACACAAGACTCAAAGACTTTCGCGTGAATAAATAAACAATGCAGATGAATCACATTTAACTGTAAATGGATTTTTTCCATCATTGATTTAAGACATATTACTTGCACTGACTGGTTAGACATACTAATGGAACATTCATGGAAAACAAAGGCCCTATCTTTCCACCAATTCCCATAAACGCTGCCTCCGTTTCCTGTCTTACTCCTTGACCTCATCTCAGTCTTTGCCAAAGTGGACCACAGACATCCCTCTGGGAAACTGTGCTCGGATCGTCTCGTATCCATCAAGTTATTTTCTGTTAAGCTTTAGGTCAGGTCCCCTTCTCATGCTCAGCGGTCTTTTCCCACACTCTATGCTTGTTCCCCTATTATTTACCACACAGACTGACCCTGGGGTAAATCAAGTGTGAATACATTATTGATTTTCATTGTGATGTGCGTACCACTCAGTTAAATGTCCCATTAAAGTCTGGTGCCACCGATGCTTCCTGTATAATGTCCCACCTTGCCAAAGTTAAGTTATGGATGTCTAAGCATTTTCTACAGTTGAACAAATCTAAATCAGATATAACTATATCCTTATAATTACTTCTTCCAGCCGTTTCTGCATTGAATTTGTACTTTTTAAATCAGATTTGTATTTTTATTGTCCTGATTTCCTCAACGGAGACATTTAACCAAGATCACGTTCCTTTCCGCTGCAGGTTTAGAAAAGGTTTTCCATGCTCCCCCTCCAGACTTGACAAATGCAACATTCAGTTCAGCATCAGCAGGTAATAAATAATAGGTTGATACTTTGAGGCTGATCTCTGGCATGGCCCAGCTAATGGATGTAATGATGGACCTGGCCTAGTCAATAAATTGGCCCTTACTGTCTGGGCCCTGAGTTTTGAAAAGCCCTGCCCAGAGAGATCACTCAGGCAAACTTGGTATGCTCTTTAAATGCTTTTAGTTCATGGATTTTTCTTTACAGCCAGTATTTTACCCAATTCTTGTACCTCACTGGCTTTTATTGTTTGTGTTATTTTAAAATACAACCCAATTTCAAAGCCTGGGACATTATTTAGAAAAGCAAATCAAACAAAATGGAATGAGACAAGATAATTACACATTTACCTAATCAATTTTATTGATTTTTGTAAATAAATGGCAAGTCTGGATTTTATGCCAGCACTAGGTCTCCAAAAAGGGACAGGGGCAACAAAAGACGAGGTAGATTGTGGAACGTTCAGAAACAAAATTGGAAAATTCAATGGATACAGAAGTTGGTAACAGGTGGCATTATGATTTGGTATTATTGGGATGTTCTGGAAAGGCGCAGTAATAAAAAAGCAAGGATGATAACAGGGTCACCACTCAGTGAAAGTCTCGATGGGGAAATAGTCCAAAGGTTTAAGAACATTTCTCAACACACAATTTCGCCATTTCCAGTCCATAATAGCATCTCTCTATGTAAGGGACAAGGCCAAAACCCAATACTGAATGGCTGTAACCTTCAATCCACAAGACGCTGCTGCTTTCAAATCTGAAATGCCATTGACTTTCCTGGGCCCGACCTCATTTTAGATGGATTGACACATGGGTCCTTTGGATTGAGGAGTTCATATCTCAAGGAGTTTTTTTTGAAGTGCTAACCATCCTGTGTGCTAAAGCGTTAAAAGGACTGTCCTGATTCTTCCAAGTGCAAAGTGAAGAAAACAAAACAAAACAGCACCCGTGACCCCATTTAGAACAACATATGCTGATGCGGGCTTTTTCAGGGACTTCTCCGTGTGTGCTAGTAAGACAATGAAGCTGCATTCTGCCACCTTACAACAGTGTGGCTTCTGAGTAGAGTCTGGGTTTTGGGCCGGCATGTCCGCAGTGCCCACCCTTCTCCCACTGAGAAAAGTGTGATGCATTGCGTCCTCAAACTGATGAACGGACGGAATGTGTTAAGCAAGAAAAGGACAGAATTCCCCTTTGTAAACACCAATAAGTCATATCCTCTCTTCCAAACTGAGCATTGTTAAATGAAAAGGTGATGTAGCACAGCACTAAACGCATCCTTATATGAATTGCAGGCATTAAATAAATTAAGTGGGTGTACATCTACAAAAAGACAAGGCGTTTGTCTCTTGTCTTTGTATTGAACACCATCATCGCGACCCATTTCTCTTAACATTACCATCATGCTCAAACATTTTGGAATTGTGGTTGTACTTTGTAACTTTATTTTGAAAGGCGGTACATGAATAAAGTAACACTATTATCATTGTGATTCGCAGTTCCTTGGAAGCCTATTAACTGAATTGGTACTCTTTCCCAACCCAGAGCCCCGTCGGCTCAGCCGAACGCTGGAAAGGAATGCTGCGACAGCTGAACGGGAAAGGTCCTTAAGCACGCTCATCAATCACAACTATTGTGTGTTGAATTACACAACATGCTGGACTGACCTTTAAAGTCCATTAATCTCAACCAATATTTTTCTACCATGTGCCATCCCTCTTTCTCTGCTTCCTTTTCTCACTATCTCTTATCACTAGTTCACTTTTTTGGTCTTTTGGTGGAACGTCCCTCCGTCTTTCCTCTCCTGTCAACTATCCAACTGCTTCTATTTCCCAGGTCCTCTTTGGCCTCAGCTTTTATCTGTCACACTAGATGGGATCCATTTCGACCATGAGAGTTTATATTGTGTCTGCTAATTACCAGTTTAATTTTAATATCTGACAAATGCAAAGTAATCACATTAGTCTGTATTTTTAAGGCGATTACTTGGCAAGAGACTGATGCACCGCTGGCTTTTTACGGTCACACTAACAGTCAGGTGTTCCTAAACAAAGGCAGGATAACAACTCCCTGAGCGCAAATCGCTGCTCATCTCAAATAGAAATCATAATCTCTTTATTCTGTGACTGGAATATCTTTATCGCTTAAACTGCGGCACTTTTCTATTTCTGTGCTGCTCTCATATAAAAAATAAATAAAGATAATTTTAGCTCCTTCTCACCCACTTCTCAGCCGGTTGTCCTTCGTGCAGTGGTATTGATCACCTGACCCGGCTACATTACCAGTGCACACCAGAGAGACGGTGCAGAAAACACCAGAATCTCAATGAAGCCCCCAGCCAATCGCCGGCCCTCCCTCTCGCTTTCAAAATTACCTGCTCCGAGGCGCAGCCTGTAGGGCTCTGCTAACCTAAACATCACCTGAGTAGATATTCAACGCATCTCTATAGGGGAGAAGCTCGATACACACAGAATTAGACACTGGTAAACATGCGCAGACATCCACAGTAGTTGCCTGTTGGAAAGCCTCGCCTCTACACCTGCAGCCTCTACTGCCCAGAGTTGTTGTTTTGTGTGCGCAGCACAATCCAGTGGGGGATCAATACCACTCAAGATGGAGAACAAGCATCACGGCCATTCATCAATCTGTAATGCTGTTGCCTCTTTGCCCTTTAACCGTTACTATGAACATGGTATTATGATGTCGGCCTGGACCGGACTGTGCATTATGAATAAGCTTGAGCGAGTAAAAAGCTACCTGCACAGCCATACCGAAACACTTAACCCTTTCATGGTAGCGCCGAGAAGAGGTAAATGAGGAAAATGAGGAGCGTGGGATCAGTGGGAGATTTGAGGAAATGAAATCTCGGAGAATGAATGAGCAGAAGGAAATGAGACAGGTGAGATATAGGGAAGAGTCGAAAAATCATTTATTTATAAGAAGGGAATGAAAAAGAAAAAGGCACGCAACATCATCAATTTGGCATCCAGAGCACATACGAGAAGCTAATTTCTTTGATTCTTGAAAAATGCAAAGTTAGATTTGATGCTGGATCAGTGAGGCTAGATCAGGCCTCGGCTCCTCCGGCTCTATCAACAGCACATGCTGCATTCACATTCTGCTCGGCTCATGTCAAACTTAACGGATGATCATTTTAACTTGTAATGCATGTTGAGGCAGAGGTCCCACTTTAATTTAGCATCCAGCTAGCAGTCTTACGTATTGCAAGCTTGTGTGTATGTGTTTGTGATTGTAGTCCATGAGTTAATGAGGGTTATGATTAAACCGCTACATCCTGTACAGCCAGCTCTTAATTAAAACTGGGAGCAGGTTTCATCTTTTTTTCATTTTAATAAGCACATCATGAAAACAGTTCCTTTTTTTCCTGTTTGAAAGAAACAACTGTTTGGGGTTTTTTCAAGGTGTGTAAATGCAGCCAGCAAAGACAGCTCCGACAGGTACTGTATGAATTTTACTGAGCAACCAGCGGGTCGTTCTTGTTAAGGTGAAAAGGCTAAGCTTTGAATATAAATGCTTCATCAGTGGGCAAGTTAGCTCCAAAGGACAGCACATTTCTTTATTTAGTATGCAGACAAGATGCGTTTTCATGAATGGTACCATGGCAACACCTTATCATCTTTGAATTCATTAGCAGATATTGCAGACCGCTTTATACGATTCTCAAGTGTCAGAATAACTGATGTCCCAATAGCAGCCACATGCCCTGGAGGGAATGTTGAGTCAGTTATAGAGACAGGGACAGTGCATTGAATTGCCCAAGCGTTTTATAAGCCTGTTTTCTGACAGAAAGACTCATAAACAGTGATGTGGCCCTACAGAGCGTCAACAGTACAACAACATGTAAGCCACTCATATTGTTCCCCCCCACACACACACACCCCCTCCAAACCCAAAAAATAAATCACATTTCCTCAGTTACAGTTGTGCAATATCGACAAGTAACACAATTATTTCATGCCTCTCCTGCCGAGCCTCAATAATGAACTGAAGGAATAGATTATCGTCTTTGACACCAGTGAGGCATTTTGAGAATGGATATCAATGCATATACATTTAAAAAGTCCCTTCTGGCAGCCAACGTGGTTTGATATTGGGTCTTCATCCTATTAGAGTTTAATGCTGCTTGTGACACCATCGCCCAAGCAGGTTTATTAACGGCATATACAGGTGAAGCTCCGATTAAACCAGTTGGAGACTTGAGCTGAAAGGCCACGTATGTTTTACATACATATGTTTACATATACTGCACATTAAATAACCACACATGAACATTGCTTTCATCAACTACATGAATTTGCATTTTTGCAATTTTCAAATGTTTAATGAAAGTTTCCCATTAGCTGCTGAAAACGTTTGGTCCATTTAAATTTCCTGGTTTTTAAGAGTATGTCTCAAGCAAATTTTGAATGCATTAACTGGAGTAATTTATTTATTGGGTAAATACATGGACAATTTTTAAATTCTGAAAAATAATATGTAAATATATTTTTGGTTCTTTGGTTTTAAACAGGATTTTTTTTTCTAGCACCACAAACAATTGTCGTTTTTTTATCTGCATTTTAATTAGTTGCGCTGCTGAGGGTTCAATTCTTGGCTATGAATGCTTGTTAGGTTGTACGTCTTAGTCACAAAATATGCAAATGTGAAAGACACTACATTTTTAAGCAGATACACAATTAAACCTGCCTATGAAATGAAACAATGTGACCCAGTTGGCCTTAACTTTGAATTTTGCAGCCAATACATTTATATACATTTTTTTTCAGTCCCCAGAATAGAATTTGCATTAATTAGGAGAAAAGCAGTGGTTTAAATTTTAAATTAGATTTCTTCAACAAAGAAAAATTCAAATGTTTTAAAAACTAATTGCCAGCAATGCAAATTAGAGTGAGACAAAATAAAAGAGTAAGCTAGCAATGAATGACGAGAGGGAGGAGTTTTGGTAGGCGTGTAACACATACTACAATCAGAAAAAGAAAAGTTGTTCTTTAATTGTATCAGCTCTAAATCACAAATAAACATGCATACATTTATACATGACCCTTTGGATTTTCTGTGACTATATAGCTTTATAGGCTCAGTCTAGCTTTATAAGTAGCTAGCCCCAAAACAGCCTTTGGACCTGCCGCTCTTGACAGAGCGAGGGTAGAGAGGCAGAGACATGTAACCTGGTAGCTGTGTTTTTATAGCCCTCAGTTCCAGCCTTCCTCTGGAACAAATCTAAAATGAGCAGAGCGTGGCGTCTACGCAGATGCTGCCATTGTCATACTCCTCCTATTTTGAAATGCTGATAGCTAGCAGGCTTTCCCATTTAGAGCAAATGATGAAAGAGAGCAGTTTCTCTAAACTGACAACAAAAAGACGCGAGATTGCGCAGATGTGCAATTTGTACTTTTGCACAAACTGTTTTTGTCAATTTTGCTTTTTGCTACTGTTTTTTTCTGTTGTTGTTGTTGTTGCTCACTGGCAGATCTGGCCACAGGAATCGTGCCCCATGACACCGTAATATTGCTGTGACCTGAACACTAACCTAAAAGTTTGTTTTAAATCCCCAAACATAAAACTAATCTTTAGCCTAGAGTGCACCTGGCTTCAAGACACAATACAACTTTCATCTTGTCCCTACTAGTTTCATTTTGATGAAAACGATCCCTGATTACAGATCCAAAGCAGTGCACATAAACCAAAAGTGCACAATAGGGTCACATTTAGGTGTGGAGTTTGGAAGGAAAAACAACAGGAGCGTAAAAGAACTGGGTGGTGGGATATAAAATAGGGTGGACAGTGAAAAATAAGGCTGGGAGTGAAATTGACTTCTGAAGTCAGAACGTAACATTAGAAGAGACAGGGGACACAGAATTGATGAAAAATATAGAAAAACACATAAGAGAAACTCCTGCGTTCTCCGGGGATGTCTGCCTGTGAATAACAAATGAAGACATGTACCGGTAGTCATTCTCTCTCAGTGAAGCTATTTGTTTCATGTTTCAGACAACCGCCCATGAAAAACATCACATCTGAGCTCGATACAGCTATGATATGTAACGTGAACTTGATTTTCTGGAGGCAAACTGGTGTGAGGAACAAATAAATCAGTGAGTGTTACAGATAAAACAGAGATGAAACAGTAATTATATCATGAAGGTGACAAATATAACAGGATGTGCACATGATGGGGAATAAAAACAAAAGACATGCAGGACATTAAATGGTGCATGAAAAGAGATGATTGGTGGTTTACCACAGGTAGAAGAGGACATAGTCGACATAGCTACCTAGAAAGGCCATGACACAAATGCTGATGGCGAACATGGAGCTGAGGCTGAGGCTGTTGCCATCCTCGTTGTGGAACATGGCGAGATTCACTTCACAGTGGCGTCCCCGGTAGCCCTCGCTGCAGTGGCATGTGTAGCGGGAAGGAGAGTGAGCCACGCAGGTGCCATGGCGGCACGGCCGGCTGGCACACAGCGTGTAGATGCACACTTTACCCAAGGAGTTCTCTTTGGTCATGTGACCTGGGGGACATCTGCGCAGAGAAGAGACAGCAATATAAAACAAAGACAAGAGACACGTGGGAAGCTGTCAGATAAAAGGACGAGGGACTTGCACTGTGCCATGAAGCCTAAGCTGACAGTGTAAGACCAAATCCCTAAGGAGTAACGCCTCTGCTTTCAGATTCAAAGATATGCTCCTTAAAGACTGTCATGCTGAGAAGAGAGTGAGGAAAAGAAGCCAACCAAGGTAGGATCGGATTTCTACGAGTCGTCCCTATATATCTATTTCAATATCAAAACCTTGCCCGAGTTCATTCCACACCCGCCCCCGCTGCTGCTGCAATCACAAAATAGGGCTATCCAACCACAGGAACACGGCTCACCCTGGTTCTGGCATTGAGTGCGCAGTCAGGATAGTTAGTGATCCTGCAGAGTTTAAACGGCAGGTGAGACGCACACGCAGCCCCTGCTGCCACGCCACACACTCTGTTCTCTCATGCTGACACTCAAATAGACGGGAACTGGGCTGAAGTCGGGCCAGCCGCCATCTGGAGGATGCTTTCATTTGAAATGTGTCGCTATATATTATATTATACATATAATACATATATGTTTTTATTCCTTTTCATCCACAAGGAAATGCTAATGAGTTCAACACAAAAATCGATGAAAAATAAATATTGCAATTCATATAACAATCTATATCAGGGCGGAAGCTTTTTAGCGTTCTGCCGGATTTTGAATAAATGCTCCAAAATCTGATGCTCTGATGTTCTTTTCACTCCGACCGGATACGGAAACGAGTCGTCCTCGTCTGTTTATGAGGTCGGTGGCGTAAACTCGATCCATTCCGTTTGGTGTTGTTTTGCTGCCCGCTCGCTCCACGGAGGCAGACTGTCTCTCCGTTAGAATCAAAACATTCAACTGCGGAAGTATGTAGGTATGTCTCCGCCCTTCAGAGTGTAACCCGTTCAATGATTGGCTAACAATACGACGGACAGAAGCGACAGCTGATCAGATCGCTGGAAGGTCTACCTCTAGCTTGTTAGTGGCATTATCAAGGCTACATCCCTAAATGTATGCGTATCAATGTGTACAGAAAGTGCTTGCATACAATAAGGCCTCATTAACAGGCTGTGTTTTCTGCTCTGCATGTTTGCAGCACCTGCACTCATGGTGTCTCCAGAGGTCCATGCAGACTAAGGGAGGGGAGCAGTGCTGCTTCCCGCAGGCGTCTGAAGAGCAGCCAAAGGACACGCCTTGCAAAGTGACCACCTGGTGATCCTCTGAAGTCCCTTCCCGATCCAGAGGGATGGAACGACCGTTAAATCTCAAATCTCGCAAACAGCCTGGTGTAGAAAGGCAGAGAGATAGAGAAGAGAACATTAGTTTATTGAATGGCAACAGACACTCTAAGACGTGTCCTCCGGCAACTTCATTTGTGAAGGCGTATTTACACCATTGCAGGTGTGTAAACTCCAGTACACAACCTCATTGACACGCCCATACTCTTGTGCATTCAAACAGCCAAACAGCCTGAGGCTAAGCTGTCGGCATGGGCTTCTTTTTTGCAGGATATTTTCCCCTGCTGGTTTGTTTGCCCAGTCTGTGTGCAGCATGATGTCTAATACATCATTGAAATACAGATCAGTCCCCATCGACTCCCTGTCTCTCATTGCTCCAAACTAAGGGATCAAAAAACCTTTGGACCAAAGTGGAAAGTGAAAAAAAAAAAAAAAGAAGTGAAGGGTAAAGATAACCACTGAATCACCATATTTTTTAACAGGGATACAAGTTAATTGTGAGTCTCCAGAAATGATTTACAGACAACTGTTGCTTTTTTGCTGATGAACATAGTTAGAGTACGAGACAAACCAGTGGAGCACGGTGTGTTCTGCCTAAAGGTAGCTGCAGCACACTGCTTTTTATTGGGCCATGGTTACATGGAATGGATTGCCAGGGTTTCTGTTGGACAATAATAGAAAATGTTTTCAAAAGAAATTTAAACCTTTTTTTCTTTGCACAATGGACATGAAATGGAAACAGTATTGATACAATTGCAGTAGGTCCAATGATGAATGTTGATAATTTTGTAAGATGATTTGTATCAGACAGCTATTGTTTGGTGAATGAGTGTAAATGTATAAGCACTTATTTTGTTCATTTATTTTTATTGCATTGGACTGTTTATTATATGTCCTGTCTGTGTGTGTGTGTGGCGTGAAGGGTGTAAGATTAATGTAGAGGAGACCCCAGGAAGAAGAGCAAATGAAATATCAGTTGCTAATGGGGATCTTTATAAATGAGAAAATGAGTCCACTCATTTGCGTGCTGAACATCCATTTATTAACGGCCCTGTTTATTTATGCACGTCTTCTATTCATCTAAATATTCATTCATCCAGCGTGGATCTATCAAAACAGAAAAATGTTCACCTACCCAGGAAGCTCCGGTTGTGTCCTGAGGGAAAAGAGTTTCCAAGCATCACCATGCTAGGGTCAATAATAATCTCCTGACTCCGCCCCGGCGACGCGGTGATCTCTCGTCTCCCTCCGCCTCCGTCCAGCCGCAGTGTGAACTCTCTGCCGTACCGATCCAGCTCCACCTCGTGCCACTCGCCATCATTGAGGTGATGGTGGGACAGCGTCATGTTGTAGTCGTCATCTCCGAGGTTGTAGAAAACAGCCAGCAGACCCTGAATAACCTGACATCAACAGGAGCGGTTATATATAGATAGGACACAAATTGCAAGCATATACATATACACACACACACACAACATCCAGGAAATAATTGTATAATTGATATCACCTCTGTCAAGGAGGCCATGTTTTTACTGATGTCCTTGTTTGGTTTCCGCCTCATGTGTTTGTGAGCAGGATTATTCTTGAGGGCAGAAAACCCCTGCTAAATGTAGGTGTCGGTAATAAAGAAAATGTGTGACATGATGCAAAAACTACTGAAACCATTTCCATGAAGACATTGCTGTCATGGCTACTTACCTTTAGGATAAACTCATCAACTTTAATCCAAGGTGCTTGAAACAGAATTTAAATTTTGAGATTGATATGATGATGATTACTCATGATAATGGAGTGATTGTAGATTAAAATCGTAACTCTTTCCTTCCTGCTAAATCTGACTGACCTGAGAAGAGTTTCTTTACAGCAGGCATAAAATACATGACGTCTGAGGTGTGATCTTCAAATTGTGAATGCAAGTGTAAATGTAACACTTGTAGTTCATAATGTACAACTCTTGTAGTTCATAATGTTGATTTGTCATCAGTTACAAAAACAGTGCTTGACTTCATCTAGAATTCAAGTCTAAAAATCATTCCGTGTAGACAAAATAAAGAAACATGTGATAACAGACAGTGAAGCCTAGTTCAGACTTTTTGGATTGTGATATTTAATTACTTCAACTAAAAACACTGTGGTGAATCTTCCGGAAGAATATAATGTGAAATTTTTAAACGGTAAAAATTAATTTAGCGAAATTGCAGCTGTGCCGTACAACATTAATATAGTCAACCCAAAGGGAAGAATTTGAGAAACAACAGTTATTTTCAGGAGTCAAGGATAAGTGAACACAGATGGGCTCGACCAATGAGGGGCTTCCGTAACTACAGCTTGTACTTGTCCAAGGCGTAATTGAAAACAGTGGGGCAAGATAATTCCCATTCAGAATAAACTGCGTTGGCTATTGCACCCTTAGCATGGGCACACGCACACACACACACACAATAAGAATGGCCATTAATCACGGTCACCATTAAATATAAAACGGTGAATTTCCACAGAATGTTTCACACTCAAATCACAACTGGTTTCTTTGCATTTGCATGTAGCACCACACACAGACGCATGCTATTTATACACACCTGGCCTCTCTGGTAACCTTTATGTGAGTGTACTTATTTGTTCAGTGTGCACTTCATCCCAAATCTAGCCTTAAGAAAGGAAGAGGAGTGAGACACTTCTTTATATTGAAGCTTGTTGTCGACAAACACCCCCGGCTTGTTCCCCAGCGCTTTGAGACTACCGGGCTGTTATTGCCCGTGCTGTGTAAAGACCTATTTGTGGAACGATAGACAGGACCTATGCTATCCAGCAAACAACAAGATGTCCTGAGCCCAGTGAAGTGGAATATACCACAACGGAGACGGGTTCACTGCAAATGGCTGGCCTGTGTCAAACATAGCCATTTACATCCAGGGGTTGCTCACACTTGACCTGCCAAATCGCCAAGACTAAGGATTTTGACAAGAAGCAATTGCATTCAGGAATGTCTCAGACAGGACAACGTGAAGGAGAGTTGTCTCCAGGAGCACCACTTCACTCTCACTGTGGCAATGTGAGCAGCACGCATGCAGACATGACTGTGCTCACCACTTGAAGCTCACTATTAAAACGTTCACACACAAGGGAGCTGCCCTTTACTTTCGAACACGCTGACCTGGAATTACAATACACAAATCTGCTTTCTTGAAATACTGAACTGTTGATTATTGTTGAAACATAAGCAGAGATAACAAAAAAAACAACCTCAATAAAGGATGCCTTTTTTTTTTTTTTTTAACAGCAGCCTCTCAATAGTAGCATTTTAAAGACGTGTTGAAAGCACATGCCGAGAACATAAATGTCAATCACCAGCCCCCTCTGTATCCACCCCTACATCCCCAACCCTGATATTACTCGCTCTTAGCCTGACAAGCATTCACAGCATTCATTATTGGGGCTTAACCATTTCTTCGTCCTGCAAAACACAACAGAGACTTCAGAGTAGAAGGAAGTGACCTCCAGCCATGACTCACCTCCAAGCGTAGGTACTCATTTTGCTCCTGGGAAAGCAGGCTGAGGAGGACACCAGCGGCAGCCCGTGTCCGGACCCCAACCTGGACCCTCGTCTGCCGTGCAGGCAACGACCACAGAAGCTGGAATTGAACGAGGCTGCGGCCATCAAAGGAGAACTCCGGAGCCGCTTGTCAATCAAAAGCACACAAGACATGTTCAATTAATTCAGCTGTCATGTGGGGAATTCAAGTGGAAATCAAAGCTGGGAAATGCAGTTCTGCAAAAGCACTTTGTGGAAGGCAAGGCTATCTTCCAGCAGCATAGTGGGGTTTAGGAATGCAGAATTTCCCACAGTTCCCATGAAGAATACACTTTATGAGGCTTAAAATCCCACCGAGAGCTCATTGCACTTCCCCTCATAACCTTGTGGTCAAGAAAAAGTAATTTTAAATGTTTACCTTGATCACACCGAGGCCCCGTAAACCCCGGTTCACACAGGCAGCTGAAGGAACTCCACCCGCCACGACAGCGCCCCTTCTTACCACAGGAGGGACGCTGGTCCGAATTGGTGCAATAGTCATCAATAAGAGAGCAGCCTGGCACAGCATTAGAGGATTCAGCCGGGGAGGCGAGGTCATATAGCTGAATGGAAGAAGAAGAAAAATCCGTAAAAGGAGGAACATAAAATGGTTCTGTTCCTACAATGACAGTAGATGGGTGAAGGAAATGTGATTGCAGTTTGAAAAAGAACATTTGATCTGATAATAAATGCAAAATATTATAAATTAAAGGCCGATTACTGTTTCATGCATATCTCACGTCAATTGATCGCTTCTTAAAAGTACCATCAATAAGAAAAATTGCAATTCTATGCGCATTATGGACATCTACTTCACGGTTAGAGAAATAAAAAAAACAGAAGTGAATACTACACACGACTCTGTTAAAATGAAAATAATGTGGCAAGTGTAATAACTCCATTAAGTTCCAATAAATCAATGTAAAATGCAGCTCATAACAGTCTGGCGGTTGGTTAGGTGCCATTAAACAGCACAAGCCTTTTAATAGCATAGTGCAGTAATCTTAGTCTTTTTAATAGTTTATATATTCTTTATATACCTTTTTACACAACTTACTCAACTTATAATTTATGTGTATATTTTCACTTTATGCAGCTTTATTTTTCCTTTTATATTTCTGCTCTGCCATATGTAAAAGAAAATAGTCTACCCTTCAGCAGGATATTAAGCCATTAAAAAGGAATTCTAGGTGTATGAAATATTATGCAAGCCGTCTATAAAATGGACACACTTATGGGGTAGATTTTATAAAATACACAATCAGATATAAGTATCTACCTAAATATAAACACATTCAAATCAAGGAAAAATGTTTTAATGTATGTACAGTATATTACTGCTATACAAAAAGTTGGATTACAGGGATCGGATGTTTTGACCAAGTCCAAAAGTAATATCTTCCATCTCAGATTACTGTATAAATGAAGTCGATCCCTTTATTAATGGCAGTTTTGTCTTTCTCGAGTCATTTTTACAGCCCACCAAAAACACCCTAAACCAGTATTTATCTTGTTTTGTTCAGTGGAGCTCTTTCAGATGGCCGAGGCACACGACTTAAAAATGAAAATGCATTTTTGTCATAAAACCTGCCTCCGTAACTTGGAAAAGACGCTTTTCCAAAATGTATCCACAGAGGAACACTTTCAGAAAATATGAAAGCAGCTTGCCGTTTATGCTTCCACTGGACCTCCAGCAGGCTGGATGATTACAGCATTTTGTCTTTGAAGCCGGAGTACAGAGGAAAACAGGTGACATGCTTCCACCTGAATCCTCTCCATGAGGGAGAGCTGGTCATTAGCCAGCACTGTCTGCAGATCCTTCCCCATTCTTCCCAGTGTTATTGTGAAAATAGCTTGCACTTTTCATTTTGCTTTAGTATTCAGCATGGTCTTTTTGAATAACTAAATATAATTTAAATCCTGGCAAGTAATAGCCTTGTATGCTTCAAGGATTTATATCTCCCTCTCTCTATTGTGGTGAGGCATTTTGGGAATTCCACACCAACAAAATAATTGATTTGTTAATTTGACTTTACTGATTAAAGTTGTCCTTAAGGTTCTGGAAGCTCCAAAGGATCATCTTGATGTAAACAGTAGGTAGGTTTTCACCAGCCGGCAGCTGCCTAATTTGAGCTCCTGTATAATAATCCCTCGCTGACATGAGGGATCGCATATGTAGAGTTCATATTTTTTTAATTGTTATTTTTCCTCTCCCCAAATAAATTATCGCACTCCAAAAATATTGTTCAATTGGAACAAATATCTGGCTTATCTGAATGTTTGTTGTTGCTGCATTTGTGTGTGCTGATGTTTAGATAAGGAATTAGACTGTTTATTAAAACCTGATAATAATTAATAATAATATTTTCAGCTCAGTAGTTTTTAGATTTGTTTTTAGATAAATAAAAATCCACTTCTAAAATTTAACTCTGATTTGTAATCATTTACAGGAGGCATTTCATTTCTGCATTTATACATATGAATACACAGCAAATATATATGAAAATAAAAGGTGAATGACAAGTGATTTTGATTCATTTATTTAAATCTCTATTTAAAATGTTGAAAATTAGTACGAGGAAGGCATTGACCTCAAGATTTGTGTTTGACCTCATGACAACAGTTATTTAAAGAGAAAACCACTGAATATACACAAAATCTACAAGAAAATAAAATCTAAAGCATTCCATTAAAATTGCAAGAGATCCAGTATGTCTGCCCTCTTCCCCTGAAAACTAGAAGCAGAGGTTTACCAGACTGAAGAAATTAGTTTAGTTCACATTTTTATGGAACAAAGTATAAAATATTAACAGTTTTGCAGTAATATGTAATAGCACAATTAATATTCCACAAAACGTATCTGCACCTGTTTTAATATTCTTTCTCTTGCCTTTAAGATACAAAATTATTATTAAACTCAAACAGGCAAACCAAATACCAAGCTAGGCACAGCAAAATGGGAAAAGTCCAATAACCTCTTGGTCTTTAAATTTGCATGGAGAATCGGTTGTCCATAAAAATGTGACATCCTTGAAGAAAAACATAATAAATTGCTCTATTGGGCTGAATAAAATGTGAAAGAGCCACTTGTGATGGGAGGAACCCAAAGAGAACATACAAAAAAAAACCAGAACATTGTTGCTGAGAGGTGACAGTGCTAACTGCTACGCCACCTCACACCCCATTTTGTTCATCGGTCGAAGAAGGAGGGAAACAGCATGGAGAGTAGGATAAGAAAAGATCCGCGTGGACTACAGAGACTCAAATAGAGGTAACATTTACATTCCTCAGGCTTCCTATTGTAGCCTTGAGGACAAATATAAATTCATATTGAAGTGAAGTCCTCCTTTATCTGAAATATAGCGCCTGTCCTCTGAACAGATAAAGAACGAAGGCCTATACAACATAGCGATCAATTCATATGCAGGCGATGCAAAGCTAGCCGTTTCTGCATGCTCCTCACAGTACCTTGGTATCCACAAGCAGGTTCCTCATGCATCCGGAAAAGCGCTTGTGCTGCAGCTGTGGGTATTCATACGATATGTTCTCATAGACACCTCCCAGCTGCATTACATGAGTTCCATTTAGATACCTGCAAACAAAAACGTACTCTCAGAACACGAACGATAAGGGATGAATGCACGTCAGTGAAAAGCAAACAATCGCGGGTTCTCAGCGGTTATAATTCACAACACGCACCTTTCAATATAAAGAAACGCATAATGCAAACAGAAGAACAGGAACAGCATATAATCTGTTGAGGTTAAATTCACGCTTGCATTCCTATGGTATCTTCTCCATGCTGTTCTTAAACAGTGAAAAAGTAATGCATAGTGGGTGAATTGATTTTTGGTTGAATCAATCCAAACCCAAACTGATTTAGCTCAAGTCGGTTGTTTCCGCGAGCGGCGTGGAAACGATCGTCTGGCTTTTGCCCGTTAACTATCGCATTATGTTTATGATGATGTAAATACCTAATCAGTCGAAAGTCAAATGCAGCAACTGCAGTCAACCGTTCTGGAAGCCTCTTAAAATGCTGAAGTTATTAAAATGAATTAGAGCTGCAAAGCCCTCAGGTAAATTGTTACACTTCACAAACTCATTGCATAATTACACACAAAAACAATAAGCGTGGCAGTAAGCCAAGCCCACAGTGGGGCAAACAGACTCGGCTGGGGCAAAGCTAATATTGGGCATGTGCAGAAACACACTCCGAACAGATGAGTGGACCATTTTAAGAATAAGCGTAAAAATTATAGCATTGCATATAACGTTTAGTAATATAATAATGTCCCTGGGGAAAGGACAGTTCAGTATGTTGAGAAACTGAACAAACAAAGCGTGAAAAAGTCAGCATAAACGTTTTATACACCGACGATGAACTGTGAGACAAGAGCCTATTGCTTATTAGAGCAGACACCGAAACCGATTCTGCTCCAGGCAGGTGTTGCTGATTCTTGGGATGAGCCTAAGAGTTGTAGCAATTAATTAGATGTTTGAAAATCTGTCAACATTAAATGAGTCTGCAACATTTGTGGTGATCAGTTAATAATTCAAGTTAATCACCAAGCGAAATACGACAGAACAATATTGGGCTCTTAATGATTCAGACTTTGCTGCGTTCTCCGTTTTAGACCATGTTGAACTTGATATCTCGAAATATCTCTAATGTTTCACCGCGACACTCTCAATAATAGGTAAATATAATAAATGTACAATATCAGCATGCCAGCACGTAAGCAAAATATCCCTTTTCTCTTTCACCAAGTTGCAAACTGCTGCCCGTTTGTCTGCAAAGGAGACCTTTGAAGGGTGAGAGCTCTGCAAACCAAATAAAAGCCTAAAATAACCAGTGGAGAATTTTTTCTCCACTGGTCAAAACAAGCATTTACTCATTTGCTTCTTCTTAAAAACCTAACAAATTGCCACAGTATGAGTACGAGCAGTATTTTTTTAAGCACAAAGCGCTCATGTCTTCCAGATTCCCCCTACTCCTGAAATGGGCTCATTCCTGTCAACTGCGCTTCTGTGATCACCTGCAGCTCATCTCCCAATCAGCTCTCACACCACAGATACTCTGCTCAGTCCTCATGTCTCTGCCAGATTGTCAGCAACTCGTTCCTCCTCCCCAGCTCTCCTGTTCTGATTTTGATTCATGTGTACCAAGCCTGCCCGTCTTTTAGATTGTGTCTGTTTGCCTGCCCCTGTGCTGATTTGTCTCCTGGTCACCTGAGTTTGATTTGACATTAAAGTTACGTCACTGGATTCCTTTCTCCTGTCGTGCTTTTGGGCTCTCCCTGTCTGCGCAGTGACATAAATAACATGTATTTACCTCTGAGAGGCCTGGGATAATCATTGGCTCCCTTTAGGACTATACATGGCGCATTGTCTCTCGGATTTGTCACAATTAATTATGAATCTTACTTGTCCCTGTTGGGTGTGACCCCCCGGATTTCACAGGATGAGCGGTCCTCTGTCATTGCCCATGAGTCAACACCTTCTGTTTCCATGATGATCGCGCTGGAGCATCGATCGAGAGTGAAGCGCACTTCCTTTAAATTGGCAGGACAGCAGAAAGAGATCATTGCCGCTGCAAATCATGTGACTGCGCGAGTATACTAGAGCCAGACACAAAAAATTGCAATGTCTATGAAGGGCCGAACTAATTTTTGTCGGACTCGTTCATACACTCCATGTAAATACGCTTGTCTTACTTTGCTGTTGCTCTTCACATCAAGGCGATGCCAGCGTCTATCAGCAACCCCGATACTATTTGTTAACTGGAGAACCAAGGTACCAGAACCATGATTAATTTTCAGACTGGGCGTCCCACCAATCAGCTCTGATGGAAAGATTGTGAGGGAACAAAAAGATCATTATTGATAAATGATTTTTTTTTTTAACACATATGCCGGCAAAATTGGGGAAAAAATTTAATTACAATGTCGGTTCACTTGAATTACTTTTCACAGTGAGCTGTGTGAATTCTTATGAAATTAGGTGCTTGTTTTTAACATGTCATTATATATAAATGATACAAAAGAAGATAAATTAATTACAAAAATACTTATTATATTCTCATGGACTTTGGTGGGATGTTTGGAAAAATGACGGGGACAGATTTGGGTTTGGGAATTCTTCTCCACCTTCTTTTAGATTGTGATGCTTTCTCTTTTGGGTTTCTTTCTCGACATATCCAACGTGCATAAACTACCCGATTTTGATTTGACTTGTTGGGTTAGACATGCAGCAAAGTACAGTACATCTTGTTATGAAGGACTTTTTTGAGCTTTGAAAACAATAATAAAAGCATCTTACATGCAAACGTACAAGGGCATCCTATAAAGTAAGTAAAATGTCATAAAAATCCCCAAACTCAATGATTTATACAATGAAAAAACAAAAAGAGAAAGACGAACACAGTAGGAGACCCAGCGTGTCACTGCCTCGTAGCAGCAACACATGTGAACATCACAAGACAGATTCCCTTTTGATTGTTCATGAAATTAAAGTAAAGAGAAACAATGATAAAATATTTATGAAAGAATAATAAGAGTGATAATAAAAAATGCACATTTTAAAATGGAGGATGAATGGATTTCCAGGTTTTTTTCAGCACTTGTAAATTTATGACGTCTTAAGGGAAACTTGTTTTCCACTTTAAAATAAGGCCTCAAAGAGCATTAATAAACTATTAATCATGATTATGTAATATTAACTCAGCATCCTTCTGTCAAGTGTGACTTAAAGTTCCTCTCCAGTCAAACCTATGCTTATCTTCTTGCTACATGTTCAAGCATCACTGTAAAGATGTGCCAAATTTGATTCAATATTCATCAATACAATTCTAGATTTTCTCTGCGCTGACTGAAAAACTCATTTTCAGATACCCATCAGCAAAAAGTTAACACTTTTCAACTATTTGAGATACCAATCCTGATCAATTATTTATCACACACAGGTGCAATGTGGAAAGGTGGAGCATTGAAGCACACTTAGAGCAGACTTTACAGTGACATCACACACACCCAGCTGCAGCAGTTATTAAACAAACATTAAAATATTCTCACCAGGATTCATTATGGAATTTAAGTGAGGGAGAAGTATGGGGTTCCATTTTTAGGATTTTGTCGTAACTTTCTTTCTGCAAGCCACAAATGGATAATTTTGCATGGAGGGGATCTTGAAGAGATAAATGTTCTTAACATTATAATATGGTTCACATCACTATTTATTCTGCATTTATTTATAAATGGTTAATTATGACAAAGTAATTCTAATAAAACCGTCATTTATGGGTAAAGACTGATGAACAAGCGCAGCTGTACATGAGATCCATTGAGTTTGTCCGTTGATCACAACCTTATGATATGTTGAACGACATTTAAATAGACAAATAACATTGTTATTTCTAATGTGCAAATGTGTTTTCATACGTTTGCAAAACCATTGTTGTTAATGTTTAGTACTTTACAAATTCCGTGGCGGTATTGCATATAGGAAAGGGTGTCTAATATTCATATATTATTATATATTCAGTTGTTAATGTAGAGTACGTTGCTCTAATACTTTTAATAATAACCTGGATTGCTTTACAGCATTGTGTAATTTGAATTTAATTAGCCAACCAAATTAACAAATGTAAACAAAAAGACCATTGATAGTATTCGTGATCACAATTAGTGATGAGGCTGGGTTTTGCTTTTGGTCTTTGTGCCTTTAGTTTACACAAAAATCTATATCTTGCACAATCTGTGCTCTTCACAATCTCCTTTTCAGCTTGCTAACATTTTTTTTATTATACTTCTTTACTGGTGTATTGAAGGTCATTCTTTTGTGTGAGCAACAATAAACCCTGCTCATGTGTTTCCTTGAGAACTGAATGTCTACCATCCAAGGGCGTCTACGAAGAAGATGAACCACTGGTTGGATAATGAGGCAGGGGACAAATAAAACAATCCTACATGGCATACAACAAAGTAGTATGAAGACATTAAAATAGTCAAACTAGTTTGCCAGTGTAGCACAACTTTATGTAAATACTCAGCAGAGAGAAAGCTGATCTCCCTCAGCAGTGCAATAATGAAGAAATGTCCCTCTTCTGTCTGATTGGCTACCACCCAGTAATTAAGCACATGAAATTAAGAGCAGTTAAGGCCCACAGGCATTTTGGCACACCTAATTATCCAGACTCATTATTTACCTATGGCCATGTAGTCTTCGGCATCCCCAGGCAGGAGCGTGGCCAACGGGCCGGCATACAGCAGCAGTGCATCGTCCTCCTCGGTCTTAAACTCCAGTGAAAGATGGCTATCAAAGCACGGCTTTATGGGGGGAAACCAGGCATAGCCGTTGCCAAGGAAACTGATTCCAGTCTGCTGACAATCAGGCCCATCAAACTGTGGGGGGCAGTGACATCTGTAGCGCCATAGAGAAAGGAAAAAGTGCAGAAAGTCAAGCTAAAACACAAGGAAAGAAAGAATCAGTGTCATTGGTGTATCTTAACGCAGTCCAATCTCTTGATTCCGTGCACAGGGACGGACGTGACAATCGTTTTGATTCGCTCTGGAAAAGTCTTTGATGTTAACATCCTGACGGTTCACGGACAGTTAAGAGAGCACTTTTACTCGTATCAATCAATTCCTCGCATGAACCATCAGGCCCTGAATATTCGATTCTACTTTAAATCAATTAGCTATGAGCACAACATTAGTCCGGTCTATTCTTTATCTATCACAGCTCCCTGAGCGGAACCCTCTGGAGACTACTCCTGCGCCTCAAATCACATCCCCTTTGTTAAGAGTTAACTAATTATATTTCGCTCACTTTCCTATATGCAGTACCGCCACGGAATTCCTGGATTTGATTCTCAAGCGTCTTTTTCACCTCCTTTTCATTCTTAAGGTAATACAATGTCCGGATGATATCGGCGTAATTAAGTTCTTCTCGCAGTGAGATGTCTACTTTGATTAGCGCACGCCTGTTAAGGATAACTGCTCTTACAGAAACTGTTCTTGAGGCCCGAATAAAAAGATAAATAAAAAAGAATCGTACGAAAGCTCTGTACAAGAACAGGCGTGTGCAGTGATGAAACAAAGTCCACTCCATCACTGAGATGTTTAGGATGAAGGGGGACCGGTTGATCTCTTCCTGTTCCCTCCACTGCAGGCATGTGAGACAAGCTGGCATTACTGATAATGTCAAAGCCATCTATTTTCATGCAGTGTCTGAGGAAATCTGTGTGTACTGAGGCTGTTAGGAGCTGTTTCTTTCCATCACTGTTTATTCTGCAGAGGGGCAACACATGTCAGGAATACTGATCCATACGGAGCGAAAGAGACGGCTTAGGTAGAGTGTAGCTTTATGCATACATAATCACACACCAAGCAACTCACTCTTTCACTGCTCTTTTCATATTTCTCCTGAGAGCCATGCCAACTCAAATCAAGAAGGACGGGACTTTCTCTTCTGACTGACAATATCTGATCAACCACCAACTGAGGTGGCCTGTTAAACTCCTTTGGGAAAGGGAATAATGTGTGTTCCTATCACACACGATGGGACATATAAAGCATATGAGGAGATATTCTTCACATTGAACAAGGGGTTTTTTCAACGGTGTGGATATAAACTGCAGCAGAGCCTATTTTATATATAAAAGCAAAAAAAACAAAAACTGTTCTGTATATCCTCTAATAATAGTCTGCCTTTGAATGTCTTGTATGTTCATATATATGTCATGAAATGAGATTTGGAGTAGTTGTGAGGATTGGGGGGGGGGCAGAGCTGCACTAATCCCTTTGCCCTATATTTATTTAATCTGCGCATTAGTCTGTACATGAAATGAAATATGTTCCGTTTCCCCTGTGACATCCATGGAGACCTTTGGAACGCCATTATAATATCTATATTTGTATCGATATTTATGGTTTATGTGTAGAGTTTCAACATGAAATTCATGCGTGCTTTTTTTTCCATCACTACTGTTAATTCCTGCAAGACAGGGTGCTAGAATTGTAAAATACATGTCGGTACATCCAACAGACTAATTAAAGATGCACTTTGATATGTGTACATGCACATACTGTACTTGTCCCTTGAGGGGTCTCCACACCAAATCAACATTCTCCACTTCACCCTGTCCTTTGCATCATCCTCCCAAACACCAGCCACTCTCATGTCCTCCCTCACTACGTCCATGTATCTAGTCCTAAGTCGTCCTCTAGCCCTGTTCCCTGGCAGTTCCATCCTCAACATGTACATAAAGAAATGGGCTCAATTTTTTTTTTTTCATATGGGATAGTTTGCTAAATTTCCCGAAGTGTCACTCTTAAGTCTAACAGGACAAAAGCATCGACTGCAGCACATCAGGAAACTCCTATTCCTGTTTCTGCAGATGAGCCTCTCACCTGTAGCCGTTCTGTGTGTTGAGACAGGTTCCACCATTAAGGCAGGGGTTGCTGGAGTAGGTGGAGCAGGGTAGGTGCATCATTTCCCTGGCAGCGCACTCACACACAGCTGAAGACGCCAGCTTTACTGAGACCAGGGAGAAAGCACCCGAGTCCACCAGGGTGGGGGAGTCACTGACGCTTAGCTTCGTGGAGCAGCCACCGGATCTCTTGCAGTCTGTGTGCACACACTCGTCCACCTGCACCTGGTCTACGTGGACGCGGAGTAGCGACTGCAACTACAGAGAGTCAGAAAAGTGAAAGAAGGGAGGGAAAATGGGATTACAGTTATCGTCAGAGACGATTTGCAACTCCAGTGTTGGCGGTGAGGGGGGCGATCAAAGATGAAGGAGAAACAAAAACTGCATAAAGCCTTTTAATACCCTTCAAGTGCAAATGAACGAGACATACTGTAGTAGGAAATGATGGAGGAATCAAAATAATAGAAAAATGTAAGAAAGAAAGTTATTTGGAAAGGAAAGGCAGTGTGGAGAAAGAATGAATGATGGAGACATAGATACATGACAAGGCCAAGCAGAAAACAGTCAGAAAAACGGGGTTAAAAATAAAGAGGCAGCTAAAAAGCTGTTATCTCTTCCCCTGTCGTTCCCAGGTGTATCGCTTTATATGTGAGCATTGATTTCTATCTACCACACACAATGCTATACATACCTGCTCTTTATTTGCAGCGAGGACAGCATGCAGTGTCACTGGGTGCAGGTAGCCGCCATCAGTTAGCACATAGAAATGGATGTCCACGGTTTTCTCCTCTCGGTCTGCTATGCTGAAGATATTGATATTCCCCGTTCTGACGGACAGGGTCTCAGACAGGAAGTCCCAGAACATCTCCAGCCGGCTCGTCCCCTCGACGCGCGAGTCGATAAAATCTCTTGCTGTGATGCCTTCGGGACACAGAGAGAGCCGGGACTCATTGCAGTAAGAACTGGCCACTCGTCAACAACAGAGTTGATGAAAGGCTGATTCCATTAGCATGAGATGCAGCTGAATATGTCGCTGTATTGATCCATTTAATGAATCATCCGTAAAGGGGAATGAGCTGTGATGCAATCAAGTAAAACGCATTCGTTTCATCATTGGAATAAAGTTAGGGGGCTCTTGAAGAACTTCCTTGTGCAAAAATAATTAATGACCGGAAAATCAATCCTGTTTGCGGCGACACCCACCAATATTATCTGGAGAATGTGAGCAGTCATCTTTAATCTCCGAAAAGGATAACGACTCGGAGTCAGAGGCATCAACTCTGTTCACCAAATGGTTTTTAAAATGTCAAGGACTTTACCTGACACTTTGAAATTGACCTTTATAACTCTGATTTGCTCTGAGAGACTGACAGAAACAAATTACATAAAATTAAATTGAAAAAAAAAATAAAAAACTCTAACCACCCGGCAGTGTGGCTGGCTGCTTTGCAATGCTTTGAGAAGTAATGCAAGTATGAACATATCTCCTGACAGCCTATAATTTCAGCATTAACTGGATTGACAAGCTGATAATCACTCAATAAAGAGAAAGGCTTTATTCATGCTTTTGGCAGCCGCTGTTTCTTTCAGCACCGTCTCCACAAAGTGATTTAATGACAGCAGGAACATCAAAAGCTCTCCATGATTGAAGACCGAGACAGAGAGTGAAATGTAAAAATGTTTTAGATTAAATATTGGCCTGACTTATGGTTTTGGGGGGGACCACTTTGAGGCACAGAAACGATATTAGAGTTGAATTACAGCAACTATCACACACCTACAGAGCTACGGGCATCCAGTGGCTCAGGGTTTAAACCGTGTTTATGCTATCAGGTGAGTCACTGCGTCTACCAACCTGTCAAACGCAGCGAGGCAGACGACAGGATGGCCTTTTCCTCCAGCTCCCTGACATGAACTCTGACCCCCGAGATCACATCGGGCCACACCCCATCAGACACCCCGACCCTCAGCCAGTAGCTGCCGGCTGGAACGCTCTGTCGAATGGTCAGCGCTCCTGTGCTCTGATTTAGACTGAAGTATCTGAGGAAAAACAGAGCAGCTGTTCAGATCAAGAGGACCGCTTCAATCGGAGATGAGAGGGAGGGGGAAGAAAGACGAGCAGCTCTTTTTGATTGTGATGTGGCAGATGGCAGACAAACGAGTACCAATCCGTTGGTGAGCTGTACCTTGGTTTGATCTGACAAGCAGTGAATGCAAATTCATTTTGAAGAAAAGAAAAAAAGTTAAGAAACACAAACAAACAAAAAAAATAAACTGCCAAGGAGGGGGAAAAAAACAGAAGACTCTTGGGCTCCAAACAGAGCTTGATGGTTGTCATAGTAACCGTCAGAATTCGTCATTTGAACAAAGGAAATATGCAACTGGTATTTCTAATCAGATTTTGAGGGTGTGAATAATGAATAGCTGCAAAAGGTCCTGGATCTAGGCAGACTGTCTGCGTGTTTGTGTGGACTGATTCCTGAGTTACACTGAACAGTTTATTTCTTGAAAGGCAATTATTCAGTCTGTCGACAGCAGTGCTTTCAGTCTTGTTGGAAAGTGGCGCTCAAATCAGAGGCCGGTTACTTGCGTTAACACTTGTGTACTTGTACTTGTGCCGCATATTTCAAGATCAGCATATTTTCAAGCAAGAATTCTATGAATTCGCATGAGAGCCCTTACTTGGCTGCACTTGTCTCCAGAGTGTAGGTCTTGTTGTCCCAGTCATCAGGATCTGGGGCGTACACCTTCCCCAGTGCTGTATTTGCCACCCCTCCTTTTCAAAGTAAACACACATACACACACACACATTGATTCCATCTGGGCAGAATCTGCTGATGCCAACACATATATTTTCGTCCCTCTCTTCTCCTCCTGCATTCTTGTGTTCTTGTTCTACTTATTATGCTTGTAACTGTGAAGCCCCACTGCAGGACTGAATAGAGAGTGTGGATCATAAGGAAGCAGGGCTATCCTCAGTGTGGATTATGTTACCAACCAACAGTGCCAGAGTACTGCAGCTGGGAAAACAATGGCAGCCAAGACGAGTCACGGCACAGCTCTTTTTCACAATTACTGAAATTGAAATATAGATCACTAACAAGTCAACATTTCCAACCAACTTACTTGAAAGGCAAAAATAATAATAAAACAAAAATTGGAATAATCATGATCCTTATCATAATGTGATGTTCAGCAAGCTTTTGGCATATGCTGGCAAGGAAGGAATTTCCTGAGGGCTTGAGAAGGGAATCAACAATGGCATTAACACAACAAAACCCCGTTTGAATTCAAAAGGAAGAATGCGATTGTGAATTCCAGACTACACCAACCAAGCACAGGAGTGGAAACGTTCCCGTCAGCCGTAGCCTCAGTTTCCCCTCTTCACTCAAGCCCTGCCTGCAGTGGAAAGCTCTGCAGCAAAAGCACGGAGGAAAAGAGAATGAAACGAGAGGATGCAAGCAACTCACCCTTGCGGTTATGCACGTAGACATCCTTCTCTCCTGCCCGATGGGCGTTATCGTTCTCATCGCCAATGGTGATGGTAAGCGTGTTTGTGACCGTCATTGGTGGGTCGCCGCTGTCTGTCATAATCACTGGCAAGTGAAGCTCGCTCTGTCTTTCCCTGTCAAACCTCCGCAAGGCAGTGAGTGTGGCTGAGCCATTTCTGTAATCCTGCAGGTGGAAGTCGAGAGTGTAGCGTGCGAGCAGGGACAGAGAAAAAGGAGGCCCGTGATTTGGAGAGTCTCTGTCAACCACATGAAGTAGAGCTGAGCTCTTGTTCAGCCAGACCACTTGAGGCACTGGACTGTTCTCCCGTAAGACCGGAGCATAGGCGGTCTCCATCTCTGGTCCGTTGTCGTTCATATCCAGCAGTTGGAAATCAACCGTGACACTGCCAGTCAACATTGGGGTGCCCCCGTCTGTCGCTATGACAACCAGCTCGTAGCCTGCCACCGTCTCCCTGTCCAGTGGCATGGCAACTGTGACCACGCCACCCCGGCTGACTGTGAAATGTCCATATGGGTCAGTCTGAGGGAGAATGCTGTACAGAATGTCCCCATTCAGGCCCGAGTCCGAGTCGGTGGCAACAACCTCAATGATGCTGGTTCCTACAGCGACATCCTCAGGCAAAGGGGAGAGGAGGTGGGAGCTTGGGACAAACATGGGAGCGTTGTCATTCTCATCCTCCACTTGAACCAGACAGTGGATGATGCTGGAAAAGTCAGAGTCCTCCACCTTTACGGTGAGGTTAAACCGCTGCTCTGCTGGATTCTCAAAGTCCAGCTTCCTCTTCAGCCTCAGAGTGGCCGTCTGCTCCTGCCTGTGGCTCAGCGTGTAGAATCGTTGCTCTGGGTCTCCAGCCACCACACTGAAGGCCAGCTGTCCATACGTGCCAGAGTCAAGGTCCATAGCAGTCAACTCCAGTATAGGAGCATCTTCATTAGTGCTCTCAGGCACATGAGCGCCGCACCAATCCTCTTTGAACTTCGGTACGTGATCATTGACGTCTGTCACCACTATAGTGGCGGTAGCTGTACCGGTCATTCCCCCGCCGTCCCGGGCCTCGACTACAACAAGGTGGCTGTCAGAAAATTCCCGGTCCAAACCTGCTGCTGCCACAGATATTGTACCCGTGCTGGAATCGATGGCGAAAAGATCAATGTCATCCCCTATATGTGAAGACTCGGTAATCCGGTAGGTGAGGATGGCATTCTGACCGACGGCCGCATCGTCGCGGTCGACCGCCGTCATCTCCATAACAAACGTTCCAGGCAGCGAGTTCTCCCCGACGCTGCTCTGGCAATTATCTGGTTCACAAGTAAAAACGGGTGCGTTGTCGTTGATGTCCCACACGTTGATGATAACATCTGTAAAGCCAGTAAGTCCTTCGCCCTCTTCATCTGTTGCCATGACAACAAAGCGCCAAACAGCTCGCTCTTCTCTATCCATCGTGCGCTGGGCGTACATCTCTCCCGTGATGTCATTGATTACAAAGTGCGACTCTGCCCCTTGGCCATGAATAGAGTAACGTATGGCGCCCTGGTCGGCGTCTTTGTCTGGGTCCGTCGCTGTCACCTGCAGAGACAAAGGCGACGTCTTAAGAAAATTGATATTCGTTCATCTGATCAAACCAGTTTATCGCTTCCTCTTTCTCTAATCAGCCATGAGCTGAGTTGTCTTTCCTTTTTGGATTCCTACAACAGCTCATTGACTCGTGTGCACTTTTTCCTGACCACCTTAATGAAACCAATAAACTCCGATCAGGCATCACTGATCAACCTTACTGCTACATTTCCCAGCACAAACAGTGGATACACTGAAATAACACAATTATAAAGCTCCACAAGGAGGATACTTTGAGGTGTTGCTGACATATAAAGTGTTGCAGAGATAATTGCAAGTGTATGGATTCCAGAAATGACTGAATAAACTGCTGCAGTCCTCTCAGTATCTTACCTGTAGCACAAACACAGGCGACCCATCAAGCTCCTCCGTGACAGATCCATAGTACTCGTTCATAGAGAACACGGGTGCTTCGTCATTCTTGTTGACCACACTAACCACCACAGCTGCATAGTCTTCCCATTTCCCGTCCGAGGCAAGGACAAGCAGCTTATATCGCTTCTGTTGCTCATAGTCCAGTGGCTGCGCAATGAAGATGGTCCCCACCTCTGGCTCAATGTCAAAAACGCCACCTTTGTTGCCGGATGTAATCTGGTAGCGCACCTTTGCATTGGCACCTGTAGCGAGAAGAACAGAATGCATGATTCTGATTTCATGTGCAGCTGACAGCAAGCACATAATATGAAAATGCACATGTATAGTCAAGAAGCAGCATTTTAAGAAGGTAATATACTTTACAGCAATTGCTGTTGGTGTCATTATTTCCTCAGCCACTACTACACGCTGCTGACCTCGGTTTTGTCACTTGTTTTTCTTCCAGCATCAACAGAATGGTGTAACAACAAGGGTATTGCACCTCATTTTCTTTGAGACCTGCGCGCTGGTAGTTTTTCAAAGAATCCCTTTCTTCGTTTGATTACTTAATTAAATGGAAACATTGTACATTGCACAGCTTTAAACAGAAACTAATTAAGTAAAGATTGCCCCATAAAGTAAGGGGGAGCTCAAGAGTAAAAAGGCAGGATACTGTAATGCTTCTGTGATAGTGTCCTCCAGGGAATGATTCGGAGGCCAGAGAGAAGGCGAAAGGATGTAGTTTAGTAAAGAGAAAGTCAATATCTGAACTTATCAACCGGGTCTCCTTGGAGACCATCCAGTGTAAACGTTGAACACTGGAACAGATAAAATAATCTCGCTGGAATGAACAGTCCTCACTTTCAATCTTCCTCTTGGAGGAAAGTAGCTCCAATCCCAACAAAACACACTAATCTGTGCTATTAACAAAGCCCCAGCTGACAAAGTGCTCCACGCCTCCCGCTGGGATCTGTCGGGATGCGGCTCCAACGGGGGGGGGGGGGGGGGGGGGAGCAGCTGGAGCATTGCTTCTCAGATACATGTGCAACAGCATTGCAATTTAAAAGTTGGGGGCTGGTGTTATTCCACAGCCATTCATCATTAGTGCCGCCGCCTGGCCTAAGCTGCACCCCCGCTCACCATAAATACTTGATTAACGGACCTAAACATGCCTGATAAAGGGATCTTAGACTTCCGCTGCGCAGAGGATGAGCAACTGCTTTATTGGTTAAATCCCGCCCACCTACTGTGTGGGAGCATGTCACTCTTTTTGGAACATATGTGCAGGCACTCAAATGACTACAGCTAAATCTAGCACACTACAGGATTTAAGCAGAACTCAGGCCAGACCGGGAAGGACTGCCCACAGGGTCTCTTTTTGCACATTGATACCGATGCAGAGGCCATCTTCGAAAAAGTTGTCAACTTGGCACATAAGCTCACTCCAAGGGAAACTGACTGACTGCAATATTATCTGTTATTTCAAGTAAGAAAATCTCCTTTCTATTTCTAGTTTGGTCACTTCCTTCGCCTTTATTTCTAGGAATTGTCAACAGTGAACTGTCCTTTGAAACGTCTCAGCCCGTTGCTTCACTGAGCATACCTTCATCCTCGTCATCAGCCCTGACAGTGACAACAGCGAGGCCCACATCTGCATTCTCGTCCACGCCGACTTCATACAGTCGCTGAGCGAAGACCGGTTTATTGTCGTTGACGTCGCTGACGAAAATTCTCACATATGCCGTGTCTGCAAAAAACGACAGCGGCTCAAGATGAAACGACACAGCAGACAAACACACTCACACACACACCAAAAACAGTATGTTTGGATTCTCACACCATCTGCTTATTGATTCTACAATTCATTGTCACCGTTTAGTTGGGAAGAGGCACTTAAGCCAATGAAATGTGCCTCATTGACACGGGAATCAGGAGAAACAGTTCTCAGAAAGATGCACCGTAAATTACATGCATTATTCATTTTCTCAAGCTTTTAACGTTTTAACAGTGTTAACTGTTTACAACAGAAAGGAGACGTTAAGTAATGGGCTAAACGTCTTCAACAAGCTGGCTTTCTGCTGGAGAGTCGATAAAGAACCCCTCTAGTGGGAAGGTTCAATATTTAGAAGTGTTTATGCGTTATCTGTGCCATCCTCATTACAATGCTCATTTCTTTGGTTAGACATCTGCTCACAGAACACGTGGGTGACATGTTAATTTGGAGCTGCCACAGTAAGAGATATTGGAAGCAGAAGGCTGCTCTATTTCCTCGGCTTGTTTTTAGGTTTCCCTCCTCCTCTCGTGTCCCTGCGGTGATGAAGCAAGACATGTAATGTTTGCAGAAGAGACAAGCCCCTCTGGATGTGGGAGATTCGTAGCACAAAACACAGCTAAGGCTCATTGCAAATGCTAAGCACCCCCGGCAACTCTGGAGAAAAGGCTTTACTGCTCCCGAACATCACCCTTTACCGCTAATACCTCCTTCACAAACACTCCTGAATGCAAACGTCAGTCCAGATACAGACGATGGGCGTTTCGAATGCCAAAGTGTCACAAGGAGAACCTGGTAAACAACATGCAGCCCATGCTGTTTGAACACTGAGTGACAAAAAGGAAAAAAACAAGAAGAAGGAAGAGGATTTTAATAGCAAACCATGAAATCTTTGAGAATGTGAGACTGTCTGGTCAGGACTGAGAGTTGCATAAATCAAATGGAGATTCATTAAGTCAGTCCCAGGGTGTAAAATGAATGTGATGCCAATGCAATCTGTTCAAAAAAAAAAAAACAGTGCCAAGAGAAAGAATTTCATCATGGTTCAGTTTTCAGTATTGCCCTGTGGGCGCATGGGGAAATACCAACGCTGTGTTTCATGAATAGGACACTGCCAGCAGGCCATGCTCAAAGTTGTCTCAAAACAAACAACTAGAAAGCACTCAGTAGACCCCATACCACCTCCGATGCCAGTGTCATTAAAAAACACGCACGAATAATCAGAAACAGCTACAGCAAAACAAAGCAGAAATCCTGTGCTAAGGGAGAGCAATCATTTTCTGGGACGAGCACACACCACAGTGGTGCCAGGGTCAGCCCGTGCCAAACTGCGTTATACCACAGAATTCCTGGACCCTGGAAACATCCTGCCACAATTTAGAATTTATCATCAGCAGTTTCCCAAAACATATGACTTTCCACAACGGTAGAAGTGGACCTCCTTTTTGTGTGGAAACAACAACTTTCCTTTGATAGGTACATGAAATCCACTTTCTGCTACCACACTGCAACCCCATATATATAGCCCTTTAAATATTTGTATTTACCGGTTCCAGATTACGATCCAGATTATCTTTACTGTGTTGTAGCATTTGGAGTGGCCCACATGATCTGGAAAATCTCATTTCTGATTGATCTATCATTGCCATGATAAAATAAATAAATACATAAATCACTAGAGTAAACACCGGGGAGGACATTTTTGCTCATCTGCTCTACACAGAGAAAGGGAAAAGGATGTGCTTCACAAACACAATTTGCTGATTCGTGAAAGCTTCTTTCTTTGTCACTCTAAAAACGGTCATTTCTCACCTGTGTTTGGCAGCTTGTTCTTGCCAGGTCGTGCCGACTCCTGCCCGTCTTCTGACTGAACTTCTAACAGGTAAGAGCTGCGGGCCTCGCGATCAAACACAGCTTCTGTGTGGATCGTGCCAAGTTTTGGTTCAACACGGAAAAGATGGTGGTCGCCGCTGTTGTCACTCAGCAGGGAGTAAGTGATCTGTGGACAGCGAAAATGAAGCAACGGTTTCCTTTTCAGCACTATAGTGTAAGGGCGGGGGAAAAATAAAGGATTGTAGCTGCAAATGTCAGGATGTCTCCTTTATATTGCCACAGTCTGTCTTCACATTACAGGCTAAACCCGCCGACCAATATTGTCAGTCAAGCAGCTGCAGAGGCACAAACCTCCATGATCTGGTCCAAATCTGGTATAAAAGTGTAATGGGATGGGACGAATCATGAACAAAACCAAGTAGCCACAGACCTCTCCATTAAGGCCCAGATCTTTGTCATGGGCTGACACTTGGAGAACCAAAGTCCCTGTCTGCGCTCCTTCTGTTACTGAAGCCTCAAAGATGGAGGATGTGAAGAACGGCACGTTGTCATTGACATCTGGGGAGAGAAGAGATTTAGGAGAGAAAACATAATGCTGGTGCAGCACAGTTAAACTAGGTAGAGCGCAAACCTGTAATATTTATATATACTGTAGTGAAAGCTGCGAGCGGCACTGCAGCCACATTTTCAGCTCGAACCCGTAGGGAGAAAAAGGCTGTGGTCTCATAGTCCAGCGGCTCAGACACCAGAATGGACGCTGAGCCGTCTTCACGATTAGGAGAGAGGTAAAAACGAACTGGCATGTTGGTTTCAGGGACCGTCCCATCCTCCAAGTTATAGGTCACCCTCGGGTCACCCAGCTGAGAGGTCGCCTTAATGGTCTGAAGAAGAAGAAGAAGATCAGGGGTTACATCATGAAATTGCTTGGCTGATTGAATCTCAGGTTATTTTAGCAAATTAAGGAAAACTCGTGTGTGTGTGTGTGTATATATATATATATAAAGTACATGGCCCCTAGTTGTGCATGTGAAAAAAAGCTTCTGGTTATTGAAGAAAATTAAGAAATCTTTTTCCAATTTAAACTCATGCGGGTAACTGACTCACTCTGCATGATGTCACAGTTGGACATTCACCTCAAGATAACTCCCCGTTTTAATGGATTGATTGAAGCCTTTGGGCAATAATCTTCTTCACTCTTTTTTTCTGATGGATATTCAAAGCTTGGTATCAAAAAAGGAGGTTAATGTTCTGGGATTTTTAACCACTTAGCAAAGGTGCTCTGAAAATGCGTTCACATATGAACTCCAGGTCCATATTTGTGGTTAAAGAATATCATTTAAAATGGCATTTATAATGATTGATTAATAATAAAGTGTAGGTTGACAGTGAAGCTGTTGTGCAAGGCTTGAGATTTCTCCATGTGAATCTCTCTGTGTAGGCCTTGGGGGTGGGGGCTTTTCTATGTTCTCTAGATTGACAGCTATATATTTTGCATATCAAAGGAGGGAGTTTGCGTGGATTTAAATGGTCTGGAGTCATTAAACTTGTTTCGCAAACGCAATGCAATGTCAGCTTTTTCTTGCAACATCAAACTAAAACACCAGCAAGCTTTCTATTGCATGTTTTTTGTTTATCAGAATGTTTAGTGTAATTAAGCAACAACAACAAAAGAAAGCATTCGCCTGCATTGCAACTATTACAGTCAGAGAAACCAGCCAAACAACGTGTGTCTTGTAATCAGTTACACGGCAACGCACCACAATAGGCGTGTCCCTGGCGGTGTTTTCAGGCACAGTGACACTGTAGCTTTCCTTCTCCCACTGTGGAGGCTGATTCTTCACGTTGGTGATGGTGACTGTCAATTCCACAGAAGTGCTTTTGTTTCCGCCATCAGTCGCTATGATGTCCCGCGTTATGTAGGTTCGCTGTGGCCAATAGTTAGAAATTAGCATCGTAGCAGTTAGAGTGAAAGGGTTGTCTGGTTAATTCATAGCAATCAAGATTAGGGCCGACCCACCTGACGCAATATTAATCTCAATACATGAAAATACAGTACGATCTAACAGAAATAGCAAAGGCATTTTTCTGTCATTTCCAAAATATCTTAAGAGCCTCAAAAGTCTAATGATGGCACCCTCATTTAAAACATGTTTCTACATACAATTCTAAAGATGTGAAAAGGCGCATCTTCTTTGCATGTCTTATATGGACCCAATGAAAAGAAACCTCACTCTTTCATTTTTTTGTGTTGAGAAATACATATTTAAAATTCCAAAAATATCAAGAGTCACTTTTTCATCTCACAGGAGATGCAGTCCGGTGTGCCAGGGCGATAATGAAATAAGCAACTGCTTGACAACAGATTCATCATGAAAATAAATTGGTAGTTCTTACTTCTCATCAAGCCTGATTAAGAGAAAAATAAACTGATTGTACTTTTCTCAAACTGAAGTGCTGAAAACCTTGGTCGGGAAAAAAATTCTATACCCAACCATTATTTCAATAATTGACAGGAGACCCAAAAAAGGTCATGTCCAATTAAATCATACTAAATAAGTGAAATAAACACCATAAGCCTGCTGTATCATAAATATAAGATAACAGTAAGTCATCCTGCTGCCAGAATAGCACATTGTTGTGCCTCCAACTTCCTCTGTGGCAGTGGGCCAGTGGAAATTGGCCAGTCAGAGCAGATTTCAGCCATATTGTGTGGAGCCACAGGTTTAAATATGCTTGGCCTGTCTATTATGTAAATGGTAAAGTAGCTGTCTTACACAAACTTGTATGAGCTTCATTGAGACAATCATTTAATTAAGTTGAGAATTGCAGAGGCAGCAATGTGAGTTGTACAAAAAATTGTTAATCTTTAATTCAGGTTACAAAATAAAAAAAATAATGTAATTGAACCACTGGGAAATAAGGGTGTACATTTGACTAAGAAATGTTATTTCAGCAAAGTGGCCACTACAGAGAAAGCAAAAAAAACCAAAATATCCTGTAGAAATCATTGGATCATTTCATTCTTTTTTATCTAATTTAAACATGTGCTACATCAACATTACATTCCACACTAGAGCAAAGAAGAATCCCACCTCAGGATGAGAGCAAAACTTAATGCCTGCTAAGTTTGTTCATGAAAGATTGTTCAGATACAAATGGAATTGTATCTGCACTATTCAATTCATAAAACTCACGGCTTCGCAGCTCTAATATTGTGCTCCTGTACTGAAAAAGACACCTGCCTTAGAATTACAGCTTGTGTTCCTGAGAAAATCAGCTAGTTTTTTCTGAGATACAAATGCTTTCCAATGCAAACAGATGTAAATGTACAACTGTGCACCAGTGGCCTCACCGGTAGCTGTTTTTTTTACAACAATGTAATGGCTGTCTGATTTTGTGGTAACATTTAAACAAGGTTTGGAATTAAATCGGCAGCAATAGTGTGAGAGCTGAACCAAGAACTACCCAAAAATGTTTCCGGATTTAGTCAAACGTTTTGCATAGTCTCCATTTAATTCTCTGTGCAGCGGCCCTGTACAGTGTGATGATGCTTGCACAAGGCTGCTGTATTAGGGGATCAGAATAAGCTCCACTGTTCAATGGCCAATCTCCTTCATCATATCCCACTAAGAGGTAGCAACTGTAAACTCCAATGCACATTTTTCCACAAATTATGGCGTGAAAATGTCCCAATTTAGCCTTAATACTTGTTCACTGTAATCAGACACTGAACTGTGGAAATCGAAATGGAAGAATATTTAAAGCCGGCATGACTATTTTTTAACATTTAATGAAGGGGCTTTGCAATATTAGTTACAGCACAAAGACTATGGACTGAATCAAATAGCTTGTGAAACCAGTGTTAAATATGCAACAGCTTTGTTCATTCAGGTTTAAATTTTACATGAAGGCCGTGGCAAAAATGTCCGACACCAGTGCACCACAAAGTATGCTAAATGATAAATAACTCTGATGCATGGCTTCAGCTACAGTTTCTAGACAAAGAACATTTTTGATTCAGGTTTGTATCATTCTAAGAGGAAAAGAGGAAGATGATGTTAATAGACCACAGAAAATGTGGCTTTAGAAAAATGTTCCAATCACAACTTTCCCATTCATGAAGTAATCCCAAAATCGAGCTCTAAATTTTCCTTGCTACACTGCCCCAACCCTTCCACTAATTATCATCAACATCGGTCAGGTAGTTTATGCATAAAGGATGAAATTAGAGAAGAAAAGTTCAAGTAAACTCAAGGAACAAGCATATGGCTTAACTTTCTTTGTTGAGAATCTGTTAGGAGTGATGTGGCCTTAAATCACATGCGTTATCTTCCAGCCACCAAATTGCTACAATTAATAGCCTCAAACCTCATGATTTATCTACAGTGGCTGCTTGTTGCCAGCCTCCGTATCAAAGTCTCAGATGATGAATCAAAATTTAGAAAGCATGAATCTGTGATATCAAAGCCAAAATATTTGGGATGAACAGGAAGTCCTGGTTTGTGATAATTATATATTTAAAAATGGTGCCATCCATGCATGAACTCCTTTTTGTAGTTGCTACTGGTTACAAGAGGACTTTTATGCATATCTGAAGGTTAGCCTTCAGTAACCGTGCATTAAAACAGAACTTTAAATATCAAGTAATCCAAATCTGTTAAAATCTATTTTTAATAAGTTGTTTAGCCTGAATTTGTCTCACTATCTTTCATTTCTTAATGGTCTTTCCAAATGAAACACCTTTGGGACTGCACGTACCCAAGACTGCCAGACAGCGTTGAACACACAGGAGACGTTTTCTTATTAATTAACTTTGTTGACACAGACCCAGAGGCTGATATGTGTGTGTGTGTGTGTGTGCGTGCGTGCGTTTGTGTGTGTGTGCAATAACGGTTGTCTGACCTGTGATATGGGCTGGTTAACGTAGACCCATCCAGTGACAGGGTTGACCCTCAGGTACTCCGGCTGCTCCAGGGACATGGAGTAAGCGATAGCCGCGTTACTGCCAAAATCGTCATCGTGAGCTGCCACACGAAGGAAACTAGTACCGACCAACGTGTCCTCTCTCAGGAAGTCTGCAGAGGATAGAAATAATATGCATTTCCCCTATTTGCTGGTCAAAAAAATAACCTCAAGGATTGATTTTTGAAGAGAAGATTCCTTAGATGGAACAATAGAATCAACGCACAATACCAGCAATCAGCAATGAATCAGTGAGAGTGAAAACATTGATAGACTAAAATGTATAGATAAGTTTAAAAATGTATGATGTTGGACATTACAGAGGAGAGACAGGAGACACGCGTTCCCCAAGTTAGTAGGAAGAGGGGTCCAAAGGGCAGAGAGTTGATTTTCGATTTTTTTTAATACGATCAGAGATTTCATTCATAGGCTGCATATTAAAACTTGATGGTGATGCAAAGGGGACTGCAGAAAACCAGTCAAAATGAACGGCGTGTTATATTCTGAGGTCAGTTTTTAAAAGGACGAATGAGGCTGAGTGCAAAGAATGATAAAGGTCAAGCAACAGAGATGCTTTGAATGTTATTACAGAGAAATCTTCATGTCTCTTTACAGTTTTCTTACAGAGAGCAGCAAAATCATTGTTCTACCAAGTTTAACCCAAATCTAAGTTGGAGGCATCGTTACTGATTTCACACTATGAAACACATCCTCAGTTTAATCAAATTACTAATCATGTTAAAAGGAAGAGAATGAAGCAGTGCTTTACCTCGACATCTTTATAGGCTAATTGTGCTTTAATGATAGAATTTCGACCCAACACTTACACTCGTAGCGGAGATTCTCAAACTTGGGGCTGTTATCATTTTGGTCCAGTATTTGGACAGTGAGCTGACAGATACCAATGAGTGGCTCCTCCGCCCAGTCAGTAGCCGTTACTGTTATTGAGTACTCCCTCTGACGTTCCCTATCAAACTGCTGGGCTGTAACAATCACTCCTGTAAATACAGAACAAATCCCGTTCAGCAGTCATCCATATGTCCATCCATCAATCCATCCAAAAATCTATTAATCTAAACATCTAGCCTGAATATAAAAAGATCTCATCAGGGAAATGACTAAGAGAAGGTCTGAAAGAAAGGGCAGGCTGATATGTCTGTGGTCTTTCTGTTCATTATGCAGAACTAGAAGTGACGCTTTAAGAAAATCTGTGACAGATTCCATTTAATGATGGTCAATAAAAAGGTTTTGACATTTAGCTTGTTTAAAACAGCGATAGAATTATTAATTTTGACGTAACTTTGTCATTAGATCTCACATCATGCCCTCTTCTCCACTGTTGAACTTGAACAGTCATTAGGGATATCAATCGCCATTAAATGCAGCACTTTAAATATCTACAGCAAACTCCAAACATTAAATGAGACCTATTTTAGTACAGACAATCCGTGACCACTCCACCTGAGTCTGGATGAATTCTGAAGGCGGGCACGGCGCTGTCTCTGTGCATTAAGCCGTATTTGACTTTTCCATTTGCTCCCTCATCTGCATCCACAGCATGCACTTGCAACACAAAAGTCCCCGCTGGCTGGTTCTCCAGCACCGAAGCTTGATCGCGATATTTTTGGCACTGTGATTGAGAGTAGGAGGAAGAAAGAGACACAAATACAAGAAATAATTCTTATGTACTGGATTATACCGTCAGAATATGTTACATTGACAAGAATACAGGGATCAAAGGCAATAAATCCATTAAGCATCCACGCTAAGGTATTTGTATTTATAATAAACACAAAAGGTTGCATTTATAGAAATGAACATTTAAATGATTTCCTCTACAGGGTCAGCAGTGAACAGCTTTGTCTTTGGAAGGAATTTAAACCATTCCCTCTAATGAAGAAGAACAATCCTTTTGTTTCCCTCCTCAGTGGGAAATTCTTCTTAGACTTAGCACACATGCAATTATTTCAGACACATATAGGCCTAAATACACACACACAAAAGGATTAGACGCAGAGTAATGACATGATGAAGTGAAGAGCCGCTGCGTAGCGGCACCCTGGGAGCAGTTTTTTGGGGGGGTTCGGTGCCTTGCTCAAGGGCACCTCAGCAGTGCCCCAGATAAATTACCTATCTCTAAAGCCCTTCTCTCTAAAATTAGACATAAATGCTAGCTGCTCTTTCATTACAGTGGCCATGAAATTAAGTAAAAAAAAATAGAAAGAGAACTGAAAATACAAATGGATCAAAGCATGTGAGCAAGTAACAGAAGAACGTAATACAAGAGGTCATGGGTGTGATGCCACACACACTACGGCCTGGGGGTATTGCTCACAAAAAGCTCAAAATGTACAACAAAAGGTCACGATAGGCCACGCGGTTCTGAGGCATAACTTGGTATTTAAAGGCATCCAGTTGCCAAGACCTCCAGCCAACCATAGGATTTCTTGAGCTCCACCTCTGTGCGAGAATGTTTTCTGAAGTCATTCCTAATTAAGGATGAAGTTTATTAAAGAAGTAAAGCATATTGTGATGATTCTGCAGTTTTTCCATAACTTAATCCCGATGGAAAGCCTAAAGATAGATTGAGTGTGCAGGCTAATCAGAACTCTTGGGGAAATAAAGCAGAAAGACTGAGGCTAGGGAAACGAGAATGTCAGGGCTAAAACAAGATGGAGAGTGGGATGAAGAAAGAGGAAGGACTGACTGACAGAGGAAACTCTAGTGTACACAGAGAAAGAAGGGGCGGGCAAATAGAGGGAGATTTAACAATGTTTGATTTGAAAACGAAACAACCCATTGACATCTATTATAAGGGTGCAGGTTGACAGGACAACAATAAAGAAGAGCCATCAGGAGGAGGCATTTCCCTCCAGCCCCCACAAAATCAAGTGTATTTGCATGAAAACAAGCATTTTGTTTTTTTAGCAGTCGGATGCAAATAAATATCAAATTGGTGCTAATGAAATCTGTGGAAAAAAAGTGAAAGTTTCAAATGGAAAAGCGAGAGCATCCAAGATGCTTTCACGGGCCATTACTTTCTCAGCGCAATCCACACCAGCGTGTAACCCTGACCAGAAGCAAATGAACATTTCTTTGGTAATTAGCAAAAGACAGATTTCACATCATTACTGCTTCAGAAGCAAGTTGCCATGGAAACACAAAATATACCATTTGGAATAATTTCTAAACAGCAATAGGTGCAAGGAAAATATTGTTTTTGAAAGTTTTAGAGTTGCATCCTGAACAAAGAATAGTTATATAGGTAAATGGCAGATAGGTGCACAAAGCTTTAGCTATATTAACCCATATTAAATATAGGGAATACAAACTAAATCAAATGAATGAAGTTAGAATGATACCAAACAAATAATTGACAACCTAAGCTAAGCAGAATTTCCATATTTATCATTCAGCTCGTGAATTCTGAAAACTAAACACAAATTCATAAAAGGGAATGTTTTTCAACGCTGGTCTCATCCTCATATTTGAGACTTGAGTTTCCTTTAAAATAAAATAAAAACCCCTCACCTCTTCAAACACAGGTTTGTTGTTGTTGACATCATCGACTCCGACAATGACATGTGCTGTAGAGAAGAGAGGGTGTGGCCCGCCTGAGGCATTGTCGTCTGTTGCTGTTACATTCAAGACGTACTCCAGGCCTTGGAGCTTGGGCAGTGGAGTGGACCGAAGACGAATCAACCCTACAAAGACCAAAAATCCATTTCACTACACATCATGAAACATGGCTTCTGCTAACGGAGTCGGTGCAACAATTCCATTAGTCATTAAGCATGATGCTATTGCCACTGAGCCCTTGAAGGATGAGCTATGGCAAAGCTTAACAGAAAATACACTCAGTGGTGATAAGATAGCAAGTGCTAAAAATCCACCTCAGAATTCCATAAAATGGTGCAAATAAAAAGTTTGATGTGCAAAGGAAACTCAAAACAAACTATTTCACATTGGTGATTTTGTCACATTTGCCACCTGATCATTGTGTGCTCTCCTCTAAAGACACCTATCCAGCTCCAGCGCCAGAGCGAGAGCAAAAACATAAAGTAAGTGTTTTCGGTTCAAAGTCAACTCGGCTCAGTGGATGCCCATTAGCAACTCCTCTTGCCCTCCTTTGCCTGCTCTCGTAACAGGCGAGATCAAAAATAAGATAAAAGGATGCAGCATCCGAATCAACATCGGCGGCGATACAAAAACATCAGAGGTTGCAGGACCATCAAACATCTCTTGTTGTGCATTTCTATTCATCTGTATCAATGCCCTTGATTAAAGACAACATGGCATGCCGACAAACGAATGCAACTGCCTGACTTCCCTCTCTCCCAATTTACTCCATGATCCATGATGCCCACAGAGCACGGAAGCGACCCGCCTCCTAATGACAATGTGTGACGACGACAGCACCACAGCACTACATTAAAATAAGTGAGCTGTGGAATGGGCACGGTATTTCTCCGGGCCTAAATGTCAACCTTGTTTACAAATGCGACCCGAGCTCTAGCAGCTATCCATGAGCCAGCACTCTTTATATATATATAGTAAGTGGAATGCCATATTGTGGCTTCCGTGCACCAAAAATGTGGTATTTTCTTGCTCCAATAAGACACAGAAAGGAAGGAAGGGAATATAAAACGATCACACAAAAGAAAGAGGCTCTGGCAGAGCACAGCCTGAAGATTGAGAGCTATGATAGAGCAGTTGTTGTGAAATTGAATTGAAAGGGTTGGGTGACAAATGTCACAGCGACTGCCACTGGCTTCGGATCAAAGGGTAGATGGAAAAAAAAAAAAAGATAAACTGTGCAGTCACCAGTACTAGAAAGCTCAGAAACACAGGTCTACACAAGTGGAAATGTCCTAAATGTCAATCTCATACTCATATCAAAAAGTACTGGCTTTAATATTTACATCATCATTCTGCATTGACTTTGAAAGCAGAGGGTTTTTCCTTTTGCGCCACTGAAGCGCAAAATAAAGTGACTGCGTGATTTGATAGCGAGCTCGTCAATTAGACTCAGGTGAGCGTCGTCTGGCCTGTAGATGAAAAAGAATCACCTTTCAGGTTGTCGATGACAAAGTTTCCTTCTTCATTGCCCGCCGTTATGGAGTACACGATGCCATCGCCGTCTGGGTCTTTGGCTAGAACTGTGGCAACGAGCGTGTTGGGGCCGGCATCCTCGGAAACAAATGTCCGATATCTGCACAAAAGGACTCGAGTTTAACAAGAAAGATGCAGACAAGAGAAGCAAAACATTCAGTGGCCGTAAACATCAGTGGGCTGATTAGACTTAGGGCTGTGGCGCTCGCTTGTCGCTATTGATTGAACCCCGTCGTCTCAGCTGGCCAGACCAGAGACAAATGATCATGTCTGCTGGGATGTCAAAGTCATTGAACAAATGGCGCTCTCACATACCCGGGCCCACTGTGGATAATTTCATCCGGTGCCTTTTAAAATGTCAACAGTGATTTGCTTGCTCTGTGGCGCTGGGTAGCGAGATGCCCAGCTAGACCCGGGAGACGGATATACACCACTGTGGCACGGAGCACAACGGGGAGGAGATGAACTGCGTGATTCGGAGATGAAGAGAAATGGAAAACAGAGCAAAGGTGAGAAAGAGTCACGGAGGGGGGGGGGGGGAATAGAAGGCTGGCACCGAAGTGACAGATCGAGTGATAGGTGGGGATGAGGGAAGAGAGAGAGAGAGAGAGGAGCGCTGATGGACAAAGACTGGAGCGGAATGGTAGCGGGGGCGGCCTCGCAGATTTTGAGTTCATTCGTCAGCAGAACTCATCCCCTGTGACATTTTTTTGCACTGTATCCTCTTTGAATGTGTGTGTGGGTGCATCTGTTTGTGTGTGTGTGTGTGTGGGGGGGGGGGGGGGGGTTGTCAGTGTCTCTCGTGAAAAGTCAGAGGTGATTGATGGTTTACAGCGGAACGCTGATGGGTGATTCATCTCCACAAGCCACAGCGGTCTCCGTGGCAACATCAGTGACCTGTAATCTGTCACCTGGCCCGGAGGCCACCTCTACAAAGCTCTGTGAGAAGAGACGTGTATATAAATGCTGCCATTTGATTTCTTTTCTCACGCATCTGTTGACATCTCACTGAACTGTGAGGTCACTCTCGGAGAATGAGCAGGCCCACCTTTCTCCCGGTCGCTATCTTCATATCTCTCCCACAATGAATGACACGTTTAGGCACCTAGGAATCGTTTGCAGGGAGGGAAACACTCAGCCACCCTCTTACGTATCTGTGCATCTAATTCAAACTCAAACATTCATTTCGTAAATATCACAGTATCCTGAGTCTGCCTCCACATGCCTGCATCTCCTGTTCCTTCACAAGGCACTAATCTGCATTAAGCATGGGCAACAGTAATGGCGTGCCCATCACATCTTCCCTCTGCGAGTCTTGAAGGTGTATTTGCCCAATTGTTGACAGTCGTCTTTGTTTATCTGCCTATATGGCTCCTCTCTGCATGTTTTGGTATTCTAATCATCTCCTCCTATGACTTCCCTGCATATTTTTCTCATCTGATTTATGTTTGTCTGCCCGCATATTTGTGGGCCTCTGTGTCTAGCCACCCACCGAGACACCTGACAATGCAGCAAGAGTGAGTAACAAAGGTATGGAACAGTTTTCTGTGAAGGTCACCGAAGGATGACTGACAGGACAACCAGCTTCCTCATTTGGGGGGGGAATAAATGCAGCAGAAACACAGTGGCAGTAGCGACCCCCGCCCACTCAGACAGCTTTGCCGGCATGTGTCAGTCCAATGCGAAGGGGTTTTCCAAATGAGTAAATAAACCTTGTAAATGTTGTGTCAAAGCTCAACTTGAAAACAATTCTGAACAGCAGAGCATCCTATGAACATACGTGGCAATGCGTCTGAGTTCATGGTTTGTATGTGAGGGGGGGGCGAGTACAGAATTGGTTTGATGCCAGATTGCTTATATTAACAACCCACAGAAAAATCCTGTATTGTGTTCGTCTTACTGGTGCTAGCGTTCATGGCAGGACTCGCAGCATTCAACATTATTGACACGGGCAGCCTGAAGGAAGGCAGGTCTCTGATGTGTGATGCAATATTCTGTCTATCTGTCATGCAGCTCTTTGCACAAAGAGTGAAACTTTGATGTCATGAAATATGAATGCTCATCTCTTTGATGTGAGCCGCAGTAACAAAGTACAGCATGTCCAGCTGGAGCTGCACCTCTGTGTGTGTGGAAGGGTGCCTTTTTTAATAATGTAATAATAATATTGATGTGACAAGGCGCATATCCACTGAATATTTTTGAAATATCTACTCATAGCTGTTGATGGATTCTTAATGTCAGCTTTCTTTGTCTGACAAAAAAGGTCAAACAGCGTTTGCATAGGTATAAAGTATGAGTTCAAGCAATGCTCACATGGCCTGGGAGAATTCAGGGGCCTCGTCATTGATGTTTGCCATCCTCACGCGGACCGTGGCCGTGCCGGAGTGGGGCTCGTCACCGCCGTCCATCGCCATCACCACAAATTCATAAAGATGGTTGGGCCTCTCATAGTCCAGTCGGCCGGCGGGGAAAATGGTCCCATGGGGTGAAATGGTGAAGTCTGAGCTCAGGGTATAATAGGTGAGCTCAGCATTTAGCCCGGAGTCACAGTCTGTCGCCAACACTGCAGGGGGGGGGGGCATCACAGTGTGACCATCAATGTGCAGTAAAGTGAAAGTGAGTTGATGAGATGGCAGCGGCTGATGAATATGTTGACATCTGTGCAGGTCATTGTCGCTTCATGGCCTTGCTACACATGTAATAGATCATAAGCGCTGACAGCCACAACTCTGAGTGCATGAACTGCAGTCCGCTCCAACAGAATTATAACCACCGTTTGAAAAATAAATGAGCTGGAAGTCAGCATAAAGACCCGATGAAATGAAAACGACTGTGCTGAAATTGTTTGATTGTGTCGTAACGACTCAGAGAAGCCGCCACGAGAACTGAAATCCCTGGCTGCACTGCTCGTTTGTGCAATTCAGTGGACTTCACTTAAACTTTCTGTTTCATACGCCGCCTTACCATTCCACAGGTATTTCTTATCTTCTGATGTATTAATTTCCTTTGTCCGGCAACATTATCTGCCTGTATGTCAGTGGAAGCATAAAAATCTATCTTTTTGAGAAGATGTTCTTTCTCTTTCCCCATGGATCTCGCCACTGACGGGTTCTTTCTGCCATGTTGGTTGGCCCATTTTTTGTTGATGACTTTATTTGTACTGGGTACCATTTCTGTTCTCCCGCTGGTTCTGCTGTGCCAACAATTTCCACCGCTCCGGGCTGCATACGTACGAACGTTCTCAAACTAAATTGTTCAATTTTTCTCACATCAATCACCCAGCCAGAGATTTCCAAAGAATCATCCATGGCTGCCAAACGGGGGGGGGGGGGGGGGGACAGAAATCCCACAGGTGTAGAAATATTGGACAACAACTCAACAGTGTAAAAGGTGAAAGGGAAAAAAGTACTCCTGATTAATGGAAACTCCCATGCAGTTATGAAGAACAAGAGACCCCAGCAAATTCTAAAATTTAGTAGCAGTATTGTTCTATTTAAGGAAAATATGAACATGGTATTGAGGAATTTGCCATGACCCACGCACCTCTCCGTCTAATCGGCTTGGTAAGTGAGGAGCCCTAACTTACAACCTTATAACCAATAATTATAATGCATCTTCATATCGTTGTAGATTATGATGGACAGGTGTTAGTAAGTGCTTTTCTATTCTGACCCATGACTCAACACGAGCAAGCAATCCTTCATTCATACACTGGTGATAGAGACGACCATGCAAACCAACACTCACTGATCAAGAGTGAAATCCATTGTCACAAACATTAACAAAGCAATGGAACAGCCATCGGGAGAAATTTCAGTATCGTGCCACTTTGACAGAGGCCTGAGTAACAGATAAATTGGAATGCTGTTATTCATATACTTAAAGTCAAGTGAATTCCAAGTCTTTTGATTTTCAAAAATTAGAATTAATTAATGGAAAAAAGGCTATGAAATTCAGCTTTTGCTGTCTCCCAGATATATTTGGATTTCCTGTTAAAAATAGCATTTTTGAATAACTCCTCCCTCCACTTCAAAATGAAACGTTACATATATGCACTAGTCCCACATTTGAAGTGTGGGATTAGTGCATTCTTACCCTGCAGTAGTGATGTTGCTGTGGTTACAGTCTCAGGGACTCCATCTGCACTGTAGATGGATTGAAGGAACTCTGGTATACAATCATTTTCATCTGTTATCAGCAGCTGAACCTGATTAGCATGAGTGATAATGGAATGTGAGGGAGCAGAGAAGGGGTCGGGGAGGAGAAAACAGACAAAATTCAAAGTAGAAAATCAAAAAATATCTTATTTTTAAGAACACTCAAATCCTGGGGGAACCATGTGAAATACACTTTGGAGGAAGCTGACCCCAATACCGTACTTAATCTAAATTACATTCTACAGTTTTTCAAGTTGCCGGTTCAACAAATCCTTTATCTTACACTATTTGATTCTCTTGAGTCAAAAATAGAAATGTTCTGAGCATGTGTGGGCTTCCAACAAAGGCTCTTAGATGCCCTCCGCCCTGTGAGCTTCCTGTCACCACTGTGTGTAAAGTGTAAAGTGACAACTGAGCCCTGAAATAGCTAAGATAGGTTTTCTAGTCTCCATCTCAAACTCAGCAACATGCAGCCGAGCTAAAGCAGGCATTGCCTGCTAAATCCGTGAAAAGAGGGTCCCACATGACACTGATGCATCAATATCTCTTTATTTGAGGGATACCAAATTGACAATTAATTCATGTAGATATATTTTTTACTTTCTTCTTCTTCTACTACTTTCGGCTTGACCAGTTAGGGATCGCCTTCTTATTTTAAGTTCTCGTGCCTTTGTTCTATATTTTATGCAGTTCACATATAGATCACATTTGCTGAAGAAAAAAAGGGTGAAACAAAAAATGACATGGGTCGCCTGGTCAGCTTGTGAACATTTCACGTCCATTCAGCCTTGCCATTCCTGCAGGCAGCAGCAAACTCTCCTCTTGAGTGTGATGTCAGTAGGTCAGCGTTAGGATTTATCATTGCCACAAATGCTTCCGACATTAATAAGATTGTGGAAACTGGTCAGTTTGAGAGTTTTTCCCCCAGTTTAATTCATCAGTAAGTATAGATGTCTGTGTGACAGGTGCACAGTGGGTTTTGGGCTCAGTCAACCTGAGTGCATGAACGCCTAACACGAATCAAACTGACCTCAGTGGCAGTGCTGCGACTGCCCGGCTCCTCGCTGGCTCTCACCATCAGCAGGTAGCGTCGCTGGTCACTCTCATAATCCAACGTCCTGGTGAGGCTGATCTCGCCCGTCTCCTGCTGGATGCCGAAAAGGCTGCTGGGATTGATCAGCAGGCTGTAGCTGACTGGCTGTTTCTGAAAGGAAATGGCAAACACCACCAGGAACCTGTGGGGCGCGTAGACACAGTGAGAGAAAGTGATTAAAAGAAAAGTCTTTGCCATTTAATTTTAGTTGCACACGTCTGAAATGAATATTGACATCCTCTTTCCCTACATCAGCACTACGTCGTATTGAATTCAATTACCGTATGGCTCATTGGCTGCATGCTACAAACAGAGTCAATCAGTACTTGTCATTTCTGCGTAATAACATCTTTCTATTATGAAGATTGCTTTTATGGTTAAGAGATTGTGCCTTCCCTTAATAGTGCGCAATGATATGTTAATTCATGGCTGAGTTTGTCGTGTGATAATTGGAGCATTCGGTATAGTCTTAACAGGTAAACTTTGGGCATCAACACCTATAGAAGCGTGCGTCTTTAAAAGTTTCAGTCATTGTAAGACGCGTTTCTGTAGAGATTCGTGCATTTCTGTTTCACTTGTTGCAAACTCCTTTTTTTTAAATGACTCAGTTTGCAATCATGCATGTATTCATTTAAGTGCTTTACAGCTACAAAGTATGCCGACAACGCATTTTCATGCTGTTTCTCCCCATATTGTATCCTTTAATATCTGGCAGTTATACTTCAATATGCTGTTGACCAGAGGGTCAACAATAAAGAATCTGACAGAGCATCGGAGGGATGGAGCTCAGTGTTTACCACTGCAGCTGTTTAACTGCTAAGAAAGACTTCAGGAAGACATTAAACTGCTGCAGTTTTTACTGATTAGGCAAAATTTTTGTCACACAATGTTTGTAATTGCAAAAGAAAATATCCTGTTTTGCCATATCACCCAGCCCTAATTCCTTCTGATTACGATTGGCTGACACTTTAACCTTAACGCGCTACTCACGGCTGTCCTTCGGGTGTATTTTCTGGTATGGAAATGGAGTAGCTGGCGTTGGTGAACTGTGGTGCCCTGTCTCCTGCCACCACAGAGAGCATGGCCGGGGCACTTCGGCTGCCCAGGCCATCCAGAGCCACAACGCTTAACAGGTACTCTCTGTCCCTCTGGAGCACCAGCCCTGTTGTCACGACCTGACCGGCCTTCTTATCCACAGCAAAACAGCCATCCCCACCTACGGAGAAATACAGTGACATCATTTTGTGGAACAGGATCTGAACCAGCCTAACAGTTGATTATCAAAGTTGTCATCCTTTCACCATCATCTAATCTTCACTTTCCTGACAACTGAGATATCAGAGTTTAAATGTAATTCTGAGGATTTACATTTAGTCACAAAATTCAGAGTTCCCCCATGCATCAGAAGGTCCACTCTTACATCCAGCAGGTACATAAAACAGCACTCCATGAAGCATAGATGGGACCATTTACTAATGTTTGGTATCTGCTGAGTGAATGGCATCAGATTCTGAGCCAGATCAGTCCCAACTCCGGATCAAATTATCATGAATATTTCAATCTACTGGTAGTTCCTTTATTTATTATAAAAAATCTTATTAGTGTGTACATGAATAAATCATCTAAGTAACTATACAGCATGAAGAGAGTGCAACAACTCCACCAAGACTGCTCATCGTGTCATCTTACTGAGAGGCAAAAGTTCCATGCATGACCCTCATAATAAGACTTCTTGGCCATGAAAACTTCCCCCTGGAATTTGGAATCAGGCTTCATGATTAGTTTGGCTTCAGGACAAGATGTCATTTGTAAATGAGAAGCTTCATGAACCGTAAAACAGGAGCTCATTCATATAAATAAGTTCTATGCTGAGGCAGGCAGGCAGCCAGACAGTCAAATAGATCTAAACACAGGCAGTAAAGTACACCCAGCATAGATTCAAATTAATTAATGTTGTCTCGTCTAAAGGAAATGGATGGATGGATGGATTGAACAACATTCAGTTCATTTGTTACAGTCCAAGAACTCGGACCATGTGTTTCTGAGCCAAAAACTGAAAATGTTTGTTATCTTTTTAAAATAAAAAAAACTCCACAAAGTTTCTTGAAACAAAAGATCTCATAGTCCTCAATGGGTATTTACAGGTTAAGCACAGGACAGGAAGGTCAAATAAATATTTAATTGAGTCTGCATTACTTTCAAGGGACACTCTTTGTTTGGATCAATGTTTCAGAAAGTAGCGCTCACTGCTAAAAGAGTTCCTATAGCATGGTCATAGTTCGCCACGGCTACCATGTGCTATAGCCCTGGTTTGCTTCACATCAGGGAGCTCTGCAGCAGACTAATGAGTCAAAGGGAAGGCGGTAGTGCTTTGTACAACCCCTTTAGAAAGATTACCCCCCCGCCATCTCTGACTGGCCAAAAAACCTCTGCGCCCTCGTCCACCAGGGGTCTATCACTCTGGCAAGCCTCCAGCAGCCCACTGTGTATGTTATTTTTTTCGGCCTCTGAGTAGATGGTTGTGTGATCCTGCATGTGTGTGAAACACACAGAGAGGGGCAGACAGACAAGAGTTCATGATAAGTGCATAAACAAATGTGTGAAGGCCTCTGGCGGAGTGTGTGTGTCTGTGTGTGTGTGTGTGTGATTGCGTGTGCATGTGATACAGAGGCAGAGAGAGACATTGTGACAGAGAAGCAAAGACTAATGGACAGCTAAAGAGTGTTTGAATGCATGAATGAATGTGTGAATGCCTCTGGCTCTGTCTGAGCACTGTGCTGGTGTCTCACTCGTATTTATTTCCCCTCTATAGCCTGCCAACCCATTTTAATAACACACCCTATTTTAATCCCATTTCCCCTGCTATAATATGGAGCATTTGCATGTGTGTGTGTACGGATGTCAAAAAGCTTACCATCTGACAAAAAGTATTCAACCTCTCCACTTTTGCCCTCATCTCCATCGTGAGCCTGGAGCCGATAGACCAAAGTTCCCACGGGGGCCTCGGGAGACACTACAGCCAAGTAAGGGTACGGCTTCATATTCCACTCGGGAGCGTTGTCATTGACATCGGTGATCGTCAGCTTCACCTGGTTCAGGTACCAGTCGGGGCCTGGGGGGGGGGGGGGGGGTGTACAGAGACAGTGACCGAACTGTGGGTACAGAAAGTAACAGCTGTCGTGTAAATTGTGCGCACGGAAGGGAGACCGGCTACCAGGGGAATTGACAAGCAACAACATGTCAGCTGAGGCTACAGGTATTTGAGACATTAACATTCTTCAGCAGATGGAAACGCATAATGCCGCAGGATTAGAATAAAGCTCAGGGATCCTTGCGTCAGCAGTGTGAAACTGATACCAATACAGATACCTTTTTAGCTTAGTTTTGGTTAAAGTCCTAAACGCAGCAATCTAGCCTCTATCTTTCCACTTTACTTTTGCTTCATGATCGCTTCAAGGCGGAAGCGGGTGTGAGAAGGTCTGCTTGGGCCCACGGTGGAAGCTTCTGAATGTGATGTTTGGCGATGATGTGCAGCCTGCTTATTCTTTACACAATACAACATGCAAATGATTGTTCGTCGTGGCTCACATCCAGATTTCTAGGCACCAAGGTTTTTGTGTGAGTGAAAGACTCAGACGCAGTTTCATCTACGCAGTCTGTGTAAAGCTACCTTGATCTTCCCACAGGGGCTCCGGTATGATGCCTCGTGGCTGCAGGAATTTTTGTCACCTGCACACTGCATCACAGGACTGAATAAGAAGATTCCAGGAAGCCAATTACCAACTCGCTAACACTGAACCAGGACAGACGGCAAGAGTGCACAGCAACACGCACAGAAATCCAATGTACAACTGGTGTCTGGGATAGGAGTGAGATAGTAGGAGATTATTATCTACATTCACTGTTATGTCAATGTGGAAATCTTTTTGCACCATCACAGACTGGATTTAGGGGATGTTTTTGAAATCATCTACTGTAAATCACATAATTGTGAGCTAAGGCACTATTGCCTCAAATATTGGCTGTGCGCTCTCAGTATGATGTGGAAGAATGTCTGAAGAGCTGCCACCAGATGCACGGTTGTGTCTGTCCCAAACACACACACACACACCCATTCTCCCATAGAGGTGAGCTACCTACAGGCTAAAAGTATCTGGATTTTAAATCCCATTATGCGAAAGCTCTTCCTTGTGTGACCGCAGGCTATACATGTACTTTTTAATCCAAGACAAAAGCAGCAGGAGTTGTGTTGCCTTTTTTTTTTTTTTACACCCGCTGAGGGCTGACTCAACAGATGTGCTGCTGCTGCTGCACAAAGCAGTTCCACCTTGGTGGTCTATCTCATACTGTATACGGTCGCTTCAAAGTTGAGTACAACTCATGGTTAATGCAATGGCAATGAGAGATACACAAATACAACACATGGTATGTTTGAAACGACAGCAAACAATAGATCCAGAGATCTCAGCTCTCTTATAATCTTTTAACTGACTCAAAGTCAAATTATTAATTTGGATGGAAAATGCAGTGTGTTTCAATCCAAACTGGAACTGAATCAGAATAACTGTGAAATGTGTGACACCTCCTAAAAGGATTGTTAGAGGGATAATAACGGAGGAAAGAAGGAGCAGGGGAGAAATTTAATCTAGCTTTCTGTTCAGGCTTTAAAGCCACTGTGGAGAGAAAAGTTCAGACAACAGTTGGTTATGGAATAAATAGCCGCTGTAGCATCGAGGCAGAGAAACTAATCAATGTTCAGACGCTATCTCCCAAAATGTCGACAGCGGCAGTTTATGCCGTTTAAGCCTGATCACCCTACCCTGTAAGACGGAACAGTCCCTTCATGATGAATAATGAGAGCGGATAAAGCTTCTTTTGCAAAGCAGAAGGGTTTAAAAGGCATTTAATCAAGGAGAAATCTGAGCTCCAGCAACTTAACATTGAGTCGACTATCATATCTTTGCATGGAGCATTCCTTGGTTTCTTTCCCAACAACGTCTCTGTGGTAACGGTCGGGAAGATTTTACACAGCTCCTTCAAATTAGCTTGTAGCAGAGCGACTAATCAGAGGCAAGGCGGATAATTGGAGCCTATCAGCTCTTGAATGATAATGAAAGATGTACTTGTGTTGGTGCTTCTGTTTTGCGAAGTGAGATAACGCCAACGCTACGTATATTCCGGAGCAGCAGATGTGTGCGATTTCTCTCGGATCTGGAGAGATAAGCACAGAGGATCAGGCAGAGAAATGCCCTGTGAGCACCGAGCCGACACATTCCGCCTCACCTGCCCGAGAAAAAAAAAGAACAAATAGCCAGGAAACCCAGGAGGCTCATGGGCCGCCGGATTGTTCCAAGTCAAATATGCTTTGTGCTCGCTCAGTGTGATGAAAGGCTTCTCTAGCTTAAGCTATACTGTACTCTGAGATCATATAAGGATAAGAGCATCTGCTGAGAGACTACAATAATAATGTTTTGTGACAAAGGTGGAAGAAGATGGAACGCTGTGGTTTACCCAGGCTCAAACACTCCAGCGAGGGTGGCTTTGGTTGCATGAGTTGTGGAAAAATGTGTGTTCGATATTACTGCAAGCCATTCTGTCAATGTTTCCTGCTGTTAATCCTCTCCTTGGGTAGTTGCTATATAAAGCTACTAAGTGGCTTGCCGGTATGGGAAAGAAAAAAAAAGTTATCTCAAGTGCTTCTTTACTCATATACACTGCCCACAATACAGGGATGCCGAGTGTGTGGGAAGGGGATGAGAGAAGTAGAGGAGAGGGGCACAGATACAGAAACACAAATATGTGCAGAGAGAGAACGAGGCAGAGAGGAGGAGGAGGCAGGGAAGAGTCTTGTGTGATGATTAGCCGAGAGGGTGGAATAATATTACAAACACAATAGCACAAGGGAAGCTGGGCAGAGCGTAGCTTAATGAAAGGCACAGGGAGAATCCGTGTTTGTAAAGAAAACACACAGCAGAAAGGCGCAGACCACATGGTGAGAGGAAATTAAGATCACACATAACCCGATTAATATCAGAGGGACTCCCACTTATGGATCCCCTTTTCCTTCCCCATCCAGTGAGAGAGGGAGTTAAAACACAAACACTTCTGTGAGGAATATAACAAATCGCATTAGCAAGCAGAAAATATCAATGGCCCATACGAGACTTGGAATTTCAAAGGTGTTTTTTTTTCTCTCTGTGAATGAATGGAAAGTGAAAATCAACTCAATGATGGATTAATGAGGTGAATTGACCAAATGCTTACAGTGTTTAGGAGGCTCCATTCTAAGCTGCCCACCTTCATGCATTTCTGTGCATAAAGCAGAGTGTGAAGAGATCAACATGCTAAAAGCACTGGGGACAGAAATCTATTAACTCAGGGTTCCTGACAACACACTCCCTGGAATCTGAGGCTATGGAGGGCTGACGCACAAACAGGACAATTATAAATGTAGACACCTTCAAAAGACTGCATCTATGCAGAAAGGTCACTGAAAGGTGTGGCTAAGGCACGGCTTAGTAAGTGCATATGCAAATATTCAGTGAAGAAGAGAAAGAAATGTGCACAGAAAGAATGGATAAATAATCCTCTGCATCTGCATTGCTCTTAAGAGGGAACGTTTTTGAAGGATTGTTTTGTCGAGATGAGCAATTATCACAATTATAACCAAGACTCATGAGACAAAAACAAACTGGAGGTTGACACTTTCATAGAATGGGATTTGCTTTGCATTCATTAAGAGACTGTCCCATTTACTTCAACAGCATGTGGCCTTCAGTCAAAGCTCACTCAGGGAGATCTATTAGATAACTGCATCACAATTTGCTCTGAGTACACAATTGAAAAAAATCTTTTTTTTTAAAAACATTTCTGCATCAACATTCTCTGCATGATTAAATTACTGCACACAGTATGATGTCCTGTGATCTTTGAACTAAACAGCACTCTTGACTCACAGATTCCTGCACTTCAACAGTAGTGGGGATACAAATAGATTCATGCATACATAAATGTAGAACGCATCAAACCAACAGAGAGAGAATCCTGCAGTGAGCCATGGTGGAAAAAAAGCCCCTCAGCAGTAATTATGCTGGCCATACATCTAAGTGGCAAGATTTTTCATTCACTAGTAATATGATGCGTCGCACATCTCTCGAGTCAGCCAATAAAAAAGGAGCCATAAAGTAAATAGACACTAAACATTTTAAGCACTGACCCATGTAGGCTTCACAGGTATTGCTCTAAAGATTCTGTGTCATGCAGCTGTAGTCTTTGATATATTATTACACAGCTATAAGTAAATGCAGATTAATTACATTTTGTAGGAAACCTGATGTTTTCAAGGCTTTAGGCTCATTCATATGCATTTATTTCTGTATACAGGGCAAGAACTGTGAACTCTGTGAATTAAACAAAACTTTACATTTGGTGCCTGCAGCAACTTTTCACTTTGCAATGCTTTTGTAGAATGTGAAGATGAATGCGTTCTCTCAATAAGCTCTGATGCCCTTTAGCTGTATTCTACCCTGGCCTGGGTCATTGTGTCAGACCAACTATATATATATATATATATATCTGCGAGGGGTTTAATAGGCTCCTTTACTGCAGACGTCTTTGACTTGTTAAAGCAGCAAAATCCAAGTATCAATGATAGCATTAACAAAAGGCTCCATTCCATTAAGCAATCAGGTGAGTCGCACAGCATAGTGAGCAAGTATGTGGAAAACAGTCTCACCTGAATGTTAATGTTAAAAACCATAACTCTTTATACCACCTGTGCCTTTCCTGCTTTGGAAAGTGTTTGCTGTGAATTACTGCCTTATCATTGGAATTCTAGTCAGACAGAGGCTGAATAATAGATAATACAGAATTTGCATAAATCATAATTAGGTCTTAATTTAATCTCTGACACAGAGGGTGTTCCAAACAATGGCCAGCTTTCCAGAGTATAAGTCGACACACTGTAGGAGAGATAAAATCCTCCAATAACAGAAATGGGAAAAATGGAAACCATTAATGCTTGTTCAACTTTGGTTCAAGATTGAAAATCCAACGGATGGAAACTTTCAATTTATTTGAAATTTGTGAGGGACCCTAGTTATTGGATATTGTGATATATTGCATCAGTTTTATGCTGAGCCTCAGTGTGTCTCAGGGACCTTTGTATGATTGGTGATTTGTTGTTAGTCGAGGGCTCCATCCGTACAGATATACAGCAGATCAGTTAGCAAGCAGAGCTTTCTGAGACGGCAGACTGAAAGTGGGTTTCGGGCAGACCTACATTTCCGAACATACATTTTGTACCACTCAATTAAAATGTTTTATTACATCTGTTCAAAATGTGTTTCGTTTTTTGATCAGTCTTCACATACCTCAGTTAAACGCAGGTAAGGGAGCGATAACTTTCAAGTTTATAGCCTTCAGTGAAAACAGTTCCAATTTCTATCCGACCAAATGTTTTGGCTTAC